>NC_057801.1:464391595-464417804 GCF_018294505.1 Triticum aestivum
CCTTTGCCATGGAGCGCACCATCGACCCCTTGCGTCGCCCGAGGAACAGCTGCAAGGTGGTCGTCTCCTCGCCTGCGCTCGAGCACGCCGTCGCCAAGCTTCGCCGACTCTCCGCCACGCTCACCGCAGCAGGCCACACTAGCGCGCGCGGCACGAGCCCCATGGCGGTTGGACAGGCTCAGGAGGCCCAGCTGCGCATCCCGCCGCACAGTTGCGCATCACGCGCCACCAACCGAAGGACTTCTTCATCATCTTCGACCTTCCAGTGCACCACGACGACGTCCTCAAGCTCGGCTCCATCACTGTGGATGGGGTCAAGTTCTTCATCAGGCGCTGGCATGAATACGACCACGCGGCCATCCAGCAGTTCTACCACCACGCGTGGATCATCATCGAGAACCTGCTGCAACAATTCTGGTCGCTCGAGGGTGTGGAGGAGGCACTGGGCTGTCGCGTCGACCGGCTGGATAGCCGCACCCACAAGTGCGACCACACCAAGACCTTCGCTTGTTGGGTGTGGGTGTGGGATGCTGCCCTGATCCCGACGAAGCACACGTCTGCAACGGGGCGCCGTCCATGTTGGAGAGATTCTCGGCCACTCGCCGCCGGGCCGCGCCGGGCCTCTACCGCCCATGGCCTCTCGCCACGACCTGCTGATCCATGTGGAGCTGGTGGGGGACTGGACTCCATACCCACTGTGCTCCCCTGCCTCGGCGCAGAGTAGCATCCCCTCCAACTCGGACGACGAGGATGACCACCCCATGCCCAGGGTGTACCCTGGCTCTTGGAGCAAGCACGTGGAGGACGGCCAGAGGGACCCAAAGAAGGACAAGCGGCTGGCCCCGGTGGTGGACTCCGGCTGCTGGGGACTGCCCTTTGGCGGCCCAAGGCGGGAAGACGACGAGGACGGCTGCGGTGGGCACAGGTCATGGCAGGACACGCTCCTAGGTCTCGGGCGCTCGAGCCGGGAGACGTCGCAGAGGGTCTCCTCGTCCAAACGCCGCAGCCGCTCACCATCCGCCCCGTGCCTGACGGAGAGCTCGCGCTGCTGCCAGGCATCGGTCCGCCACGCGGACAAGTCCCCCGCGGCCCCGGCGCCCCTGTTGCACGCTCTGCTCCCGCTTCCCTCTGTTGTGATGGCGCGCTCAGGAGACGACGACCCGATCGCCGCCTTCTTCGCCGGGGCCGCTCACGTCCCCTCCCCACCCCCGGCGTTCGACTGCATGAGTGCTGAGATGGATGCCCTGGTGGTCCAGGTCACTACCACTCTGCTCGACTTCAACGACCAATGCAAGCTGGCCGGCCAGCTCTCCCCGGATGGCCTGGGGCAAGCTCTGCTCGACAGCCTACTCCGGCAGAGGCCGCTGCGGATGGCGCAGATCAAGCTACAACTCCAGGCTGTCTCCCAGCAGGTTTGCCAGCTCTAGGTTGCCGTCGATGATGGCAACGGCGCCACCTCACCACCCCTCTTCCAGCAAGTTCCGCCGCCTCTCATCCCTGTGCCCCCTACTTCGGCGGCACGCAGGGCATCGACGCTGCCCAAGACAAGGGTCACTGTTGTGCCCACCCGCCACAGTGTTCGGAAAGCGGCCAACTAGACGTCGGTGCCAGTGGCACAACACGCTGCCATGAGGCTTGTCAGAGACATGGGTCTGCTGGGCAAGGAGGAGGAGATGACGCTGGAGGCCGCTGTTGCGCTGATCCGCAAGTTCAAGGAGCCGCTCACTAACGATCACATCGCTGTGATTGCCAATCTCACCCGCCTGGACCCGGCTGCACTCCGCATTGCAGCGGCCATGGCTGGAACTGAAGATGCTGCCCCTGCGACCCCCGTTTGATTATGTTAGTCTCTGTTAGGTTTAGTCTCCGGCAACAGCCGGCCTTCTGCCGGTCTGAGTTAGGGTTAGTTTCTATGTCTAGTAAGTTGGTTTGTAGGTTAGATAGGTGCCAGTCTGATCTTGGGGCTATTGGTGGCGACTGGCGCTCCTCTGCACGATGGTGTGTGTTGTTCTTCGCCTGTGCTGTTCGTAGTAAAAGTATTTGTTGTCGGAGAAAATCTGGTTTCCCCCATGAGTGACAACCATTGCCCGATCATGAGTTGGAATGTGTGTGGCGTGAATATGCCGGCTAGACGGGAGGCGATCAGAGAAGTAGTATCTGCGCACAAAGTAGCAATCCTCTTCTTGCAAGAAACCAAGATTGAAGACCGGAATCCAAGCCTCGTCAGAGATGTAGGCGGCCATCAGCTCCAAGACTGCGTCGTGCTCCCTACGATCAGCACCAGGGGAGGTGCCGCCATCTTCTGGGATAGAATGTAGTTTCAGTAGTCTCCAGTGCGGTTGGCCAATTTGCAATAACGGCCAAAGTAACACTGCTTCGGTCCGCTGCTTCCTTCTGGCTAACAATTGTATACGGCCCGGCCGATGATGCAAGAAAGGACAATTCCCTCGCTGAACTAGCTAGGTTAGCCCCCCCCCTTGGAGCCGTGGTTGTTAACTGGTGATTTCAATATCATCTATGAGGCGCGCGACAAAAACAACCTTAATCTAAATAGACGACTGATGGGTAGGTTTAGAAATGCGTTAGACGCAGCTGAGCTTCGAGAAATTAGGTGCAAGACTAGAAGGTTTACTTGGAGGAACGAGCGCAAAAAACCCGTGCTTGCTAGCATCGATAAGTTTTTCTGCAACATGAACTGGGAGGCAATCTTCCCTAATAGTATGCTGACTGCTGCATCGACTGCATGCTCCGATCATTGCCCGCTACTTCTAACTTCTGCTAGCTCCCCGCGGCGCCTAGCGAGATTCAGATTTGAAGAGTTCTGGCCCCGCTTCCCTCGCTTTCACGAGACTGTGCAGAAAGCTTGGGATCGGCCGGTAGCCCATGGATGTGCATTCACAAGACTGAAGATCAAGCTGCAACGAATAGCCAGAGACCTGAAAATCTGGAGCAAAGCCATGTTCAGTGATGCTAAGCTGCAGTTTCACATTGCAACCGAGGTGATCCTTCGGCTGGATGTTGCACAGGAGAGCCGGACACTGATAGAGGCAGAGCACCACTTGAGAAAGCTTCTGAAAATCAGGCTGCTAGGATTGGCAGCGATCGAGAAGGCCTGTAAAAAACAGGCTACAAGGGCGCGGGGGCTGCGGCTCGCTGATGCAAACACAAAGTTTTTCCACGCGAAACTGGCATCTAGACAATGCAAAAACTTCATCCACTCCATCCTGCACCAGGGGCAGTTCATGCTGACCCATGAGGACAAGGCCAAGGTGATCAACAATCATTTTGCTGCAATTCTGGGCATGTGGGGTCCGTGCGGAAGGACTCTGGACTGGCAGCAGATGCAGCTCCCCCTGGGTACCAGCTGTTGGGCTTGACAATCCTTTCTCTGAAGAAGAGGTTTGGGCTGCAATCAAGGATTCGCCGACGGACAGAGCTCTCGGACCGGATGGTTTCAGCGCTATGTTCTTCTGGGAGTATTGGGGATTTATCAAGGATGATATCATACTGGCTTTTGAGCAGTTCTACAGTCTAGCTGGACAGGGTTATAGCGAGCTCAACATGGCTCTGGTGATGCTACTACCAAAGAAGAAGGGTGCGGCAAGTGTTGTAGACTATCGACCAATCAGCCTCATCCACTCCGTAGCCAGGCTCATCGCAAAAGTTCTCCCCATCAGGCTATCCAGTGATAAACGACATCATCTCCCTAGCACATACTGCATTTCTGAAATCAAAATGCATGCATGATAGTTTCATGTATGTGTACAATGGAGTCAAGCTGCTGCACAGAAGGAAAACCCCGGCGATTCTGCTAAAGCTCGACATCACCCGGGCTTTTGACAGCGTGTCTTGGGAGTACCTTCTTGAGTTGCTTCAGAACATTGGGTTCAGCGCCAGATGGAGAGACTGGATCGCCTTACTTCTATCTTCTTCCAGCTTGGCTGTCATGCTCAATGGAGTGCCTGGAGCGGAATTGCTACATCAACAAGGGCTGCGGCAGGGAGACCCCCTCTCCCCGCTGCTATCATCCTGGCAATCAATCCATTGCAACTGCTTCAGCTGGCAGCGGAGAGAAACGTCATAAACCCTCTGTAAGGAAGGGATTTGAAGTTACGCGTCAGCCTCTACGCAGACGATGTTGTCCTCTTTGCTAATCCGATCGCTGAGGAGATCGAGGCCCTCATGAGCATTCTGCATGGCTTTGGGGAGGCAACAGGTCTCAAGATAAATCTCAGTAAATCGTCTGCGATGCCCATCTACTGTGAGGATATCAACATGGCTGAGGTTTTACGGAGCTTTGGAGGACAAACGAAGCCCTTCCCGATAACCTATCTTGGGCTGCCAATTGCGCCATCAAGACTCGGGCTGGTGCACTTCCAATTCATTATTGGGCGCATACGAGCTTGGCTGGCACGATGGAAGATGAAGCTCCTAACAATTGCAGGATGCCGTGTTCTGGTCCGTGCGGTCCTGACTTCTCTGCCAACATTTACCCTCACCGCTCTACGGGTGCCCAAGAAGCTTCTAAAGGAGATTGACAAGTCGAGACGAAAATTCCTTTGGGCGCATGATGAGGTGATCACCGGGGGTAAATGCAAAGTTAATTGGGCCAAGGTTTGCACCCCGATCGACCATGGCGGCCTTGGCATCTTTGACTTGCAGAAGTATGGTAGAGCGCTACGGCTAAGATGGCTCTGGCACGCATGGAAGAACCCCAAGCGCGCTTGGGTTGTGTCACGACCGGTTTTTCAATAAAATACTTATTGAGAAAATCGATCTCTTGATTCCAGTATAGGAAGAGTTATCTTTACTGGTAGACAAATACTTGAATACAGAAGACCAGTAGCATCAAATATATTACAGGGTTGAGCTGAGGATGCTCAAAAATTTATTACAAACACGCCAATATTATACATAAGGGCGGTTATGACACAGAGGTGTGGTGACATGCTACTAGCTCGAGATAAAAGTGGTGGTGGATAACTTGACTTCTAAACTGGCAGCTCATCGAGCGTCGAGGTGAGGCTCGGTGAATTTATTTCTGGGGTGGCGGAAGCGGATATAATACAGTGACCAAATGCAGAATCGCACAGGACTGACTAGGACTCCTCTAGGCGTCGGACTCGCTATCGAACTCTTCATCCATGAGATCGCCTTCATCAACATCTGGCCAAATCAACAAGCCAGGTGAGTACTTTGAAAGTACTCACAAGACAGTTTGGACCAAGGATATAACAAATGCATGCATGAATGCGTCATGAGCAAAATAATAATAATGCTCATTCCAATAAAAAGAATTTGCACGACATGATGAGTAAAATAAATAACTGAAACCGATCGGGTGTCTGGAGTGACGCCTCGAAAGGTAAACAAAATAAAAATCATGCCGCAGTCGGGCGTCTAAGCGACACCACATAAAGGGCTTATACTGAAAAGTAAAAGACAAGCGTGCCACAGTCGAATGTCTGGGCGACATTGCAGAAAGGGCTTTTATTTGAAAATATATAACAAGCATGACACAGTCGGACGTCTGAGCGACATCACAGAAAGGGCTTATATTGAAAATAAATAACCAAGCGTGCCACAGTCGGACGTCTGAGCGACGTCACAGAAAGGGCTTATATTGAAAATAAATAACAAACGTACCACAGTCGGACGTCTTAGCGACGTCACAGAAAGGGCTTATATCAGATGTAAATATCAAGTGTACCACAGTCGGACGTCTGAGCGACATCACATAAAGGGCTTATATAAAAGTAATTATCAGATTATTCCATCCACAAGAATAAACTTTTAACCGGACTTAACACTCCTGTAGTCCACCGGAGTTTTGTCACTGGGACTGACATTTGACAAGATAAGATGAACATAGTACTTGGACATGTACGAGATGATTTAAAGGATTTGTGACTCTACAGAGTTTGTACTAACTGTCCACAGCCAATGGATTTCCAAAGTCACGAAGGACTAGTTCCATTTACGATATTTCCGTAGAAACCCATTTAACCAGTACACACCCATTCCACCTCACGATGCCAGGAATCACCCTAGACATCATACAAGAAAAACTTTGAGACGGGGAGCTCACAACCTCGAATAGCATGGGATCAAATTTCTATACACGCGCTCTAAGGGGTGCCCCCCTCTCGGTCCCAACCGAAAACACCCATGCCCCCTGACCGGATGACGGGTTTTAATCCAGGGCCATGGAACCCTCATCCCGGCCTCTCTATTTGATGTGTACCAGGAAAACGGTTTGCAACTTACTAAGCCATATTCCTTGCGGAAAACATGCGGCAGTACAGGAAAGGAAATGAATGGGAATGTGACTTGATTTACGATGACACTGAAGTCAAATAGACTGGCATAAGACTGGCATGACACAACACTGCCATCTTACCCATCCTCATGCCATCACATGGCCATGCAAATATGTATCCAACAACATATGGATTTCTGAAACTCACTTTCCACTTCTTTGCATGAAATATAACATTCAAAGAAGTGTTCATAAACATGCCATGAAACTCCTAAATGCAAACATGCAACAAACACTCATCATATCAAGAGTTCAACCATGCTTGCCTGGTTCGGTGTAGTCGGGTTCTAACTTGGTGAAGTTCGCGGCTCCGTGACCTCCTTCGGTATCTACGGTATACAAAAATACACGCGCTATCGTAAATATCATGAGGTGTACAGAAACATACCAAATATTTTTCAAATAAATCTGATAAAAAACTAGACAAAATTTTGAAGAGTGCAAAAAAAGAATCATTCAAAAATCCTTTTCTGTTTAAAAGTTATAAGTGTTTTGGTCCAAGGACCTCTCTGTAATGAAACAGAAACTTCCCAGGGGGCTAAGCAGAAAAGTCCAGAAAACGATTCAAACTGGAAAGCGCATTTTGCCAGAATACGCTTTCAGAAAACGGTTCGTTTAATAAGAATGAGAGACTGACAGGCGGGTCCCACTCGTTAGGTTTAAAAATTTAAAAGGGGGAGATGGAGCTCGTCGGCGCCCGAGGGCTGCGGTGGTCGCCGGCGGCGATCCACGGCGAGGCAAGGGGATCGGGTGGTACCTCCGTGCTCAGTGCATCATTCCGCGTCGGTGGGTGGTGGTGGTGGTCGCCGGCGAGCACTGTGTCGGCGGAGACCCTGGCTCCGGCGGACGGCGGTTCGGGAGGGGTTGGCTCTCGCCGGAGAGTGCTGCGAAGGGAAAATTGAAGTGGGGGTTAGACTCCTGGGTGCTCGAGAGGGTTGCTGACGAGGTTAGGACGCCAGGGACGGCCTCACCGGAGTGAATCGAGGTGGAGGCCGAGGCGGAACGGGGCGGCCGGAGTTGGGGGAGGAGACCTCATCGAGGTCCTTCTAGTGGCCTGGCGGAGTGTTGGGGAGGTGCAGGGAGGGTGCGTGCTCGAGGGCGAGCTCGGGGCCCCTTTTTATAGGCGATCCGAGGTGACGACCGTGAACGGAGTTCTCCGGCGAAGGTTACGGTGGCGCAGGGCTTGGTCGGGGTGGTTTAGCGATTGAGCTTCAACGTGGAGGTCTACATGCTCCATTTAGGCACTAAACGCGCTAGGATTAGAAGCTTTGGGGGGTGTTCGACGGAACGGGGCGGCACGGGCCCGTCGGCGGCAGAGGGCGTGCCCTGTGCTTGCCGGCCACGGCGACAGTGCAAGGGGGGTGCGCTGGCATGCATGAGCCACGCGGAGGGCCAAGGAACGATGGGCGTCGACGGGTGGCGTGGCGAGCGGGCTCGGGCCTTCGCTGGCCGCCACGGGTGGTGCAGCCACCACAGAAACTGCCAACGCCGGCGAGGCTCGCCGCCACCGACGCCTGCATCCGTCCAAGGGGGCGTGCGGCGCTCCGGTCAGGGAGGAGAGGCCGTGCGCAACGCGCCAGGGCGCACTGTTGACAGGTGACCAGACTCTAACGAATCTGAACTTACTGAAACTCTGAATTTTTCTGAAAATGCAAAGTAACAGTGCAAGCCAGGTGTTCGACAGAATGATTTTGGCTTGTGGGGATTTTTCCTTGAGCTGATTTTTGGTGGAGTGGCCTCTCATTGGAACTAGGGGCTGCCTAAATTTTGGTGGAATTTTTGGAGCAGTGGAGATATGAATTTCACCAAATTTGACAAATCTGGTCCAAACTTGCAGAAGCTGAAATTTAAATTTTTTGAAAAGAAGAAGAGTGGATCTTGATGGTTCTAGGTTGTGGGTGCCAAGGACTATCCAGAGGAGTTGAGTTGAGATCAAAACTCAAAGGCATTAAGGTACTTGCTTTGCAAATCACCTAGGCTCAAAATAAAGGACAGAATTGTTTTGGGGAAAGAAATAGATGAAATAAAATCCAAAAAAATGAGTTGGACTTGTTGGGAGAGAAAATATGGATTGTCCCAAAGTGGAAGGAGGGGTTTTGGGAGGGTTTAACCACAAGAGGAATGGTAAAAATAAGAATGGATCAAAACCAGAGAATAGCCCAAAACCAAAAAAATTCTTTTTAGAAGAAACTAAATCCAAGAAATGCTTTTGAGAAGGAAAACTCGGAAGAGAGGTTTTTAAGAAGGGTTTAAATGACCTTCTTCAAACCAAGCAAGGCTCTTGCTGAAAATAAAACAACAGAAGAAAAAAATTGGAGTGTCACAGCACCTACCCCCTTAGGAAAAATCTCATCCCCGATATTTCAGCTGATCCTCAAACAGGTGTGGATGCTCTGTCCAAAGAAAATCCTCTCTTTCCCAAGTTGCTTCATTCTCGGTGTGATTGCTCCACTGAACTCTGAAAAACTTGATGGTCTTCTGCCGGGTCCTCCTTTCAGACTCCTCTAATATTTTTATTGGATGCTCCCGGTAGGTGAGGTCTGGTTGCACGTCAATGTTTTCATGTGATACTTGCTTTTCTGGGTTGCTCACGTACTTCCTCAACTGCGAGATGTGGAACACGTTGTGAACATCGGATAAATCTTCTAGTAAGTCTAGCTGGTAGGCTATCGTGCCTCTTCGGGCCACTATACAGAATGGTCCGATGAATCTTGGTGCTAGTTTTCCCTTAACCCTGAATCGTTGCAGACCCCTCATGGGGGAAACTCTCAGGTATACAAACTCTCCGGGTTCAAAACTGATTTCCCAATGCTTTCGATCGTAATAACTCTTTTGCCGACTCTGAGCTATCTTGAGTCGATCTCTAATCATCTTAACTTTCTCCTTAGCCTCTTTGAGCATATCTGGGCCGAAGATGTGGCTGTCTCCGGTTTCTGACCAGTTTAGCGGGGTACGGCATCTTCTCCCATACAAAGCTTCAAAGGGTGCCATTTGCAAGCTGGCTTGATAACTGTTGTTGTATGCGAACTCTGCATATGGCAAGCTTTCTTCCCAACTGGTTTCGTAAGTGAGGACACACGCTCTCAGCATGTCTTCTAGAATTTGGTTTACGCGTTCAGTTTGCCCATCCGTCTGGGGGTGGTATGCGGTACTGAATGCTAGTTGGGTTCCCAGTGCCTGTTGTAGGTGATCCCAAAATCTGGAGACGCACTGTGTGCCTCTGTCAGATATGATAGTCTTTGGGACTCCATGCAGGCAGACGATACGGGCAAGATAAAGTCTGGCCAGTCTCTGAGTGGTGTGAGTTGTCCTCACCGGGATGAAATGTGCCACCTTAGTTAATCTGTCGGTTATGACCCATATGGCATCATTTCCGTGTCGTGACCGCGGTAGTCCAACAATGAAATCCATCCCAATCTCGTCCCACTTCCACTCGGGTATCTTGTTTGGCTGTAACAGCCCGGCTGGTTTCTGGTGCTCGGCCTTGATGCGTTGACAAGAGTCACAACATGCAATGAACGTGGCTATGTCTCTCTTCATACCGTGCCACCAAAATTTTCCTGAAGGTATTTGTACATTTTTGTCCCTCCGGGATGGATTGAATACGGAGCGGTGTGGCTTTCGGCCAGAATCTGCTATTTGAGGTCCTTGATATTTGGTACGCAAATTCTTTCTCCGTACCACAATATTCCCTGCTTGTCTATGTTGAATTCTGCGGCCTTGCCCAAACTCACTTTCCTTTTTATGCCATCAATGCTGGGGTGTCCATGCTGAGCCTCCTTAATCTTTTCTATCAGGGTAGGCTGTATTTCCAAATTCGACACACTGCCTTTGGTGACCATTATTAAATTGAGTCTGGCAAATTCCTGTTGAAATTGTGGCCTCAAATTTGATATACTATCATTGTCCGAGCTGGGGTTCCGACTAAGGGCATCTGCCACTACATTTGCTTTCCCGGGGTGATAGTGGATTCCAACATCATAATCCTTCACTAGCTCCAACCAGCGTCGTTGCCGTAAATTGAGTTCTGGCTATGTGAAAATATACTTAAGGCCCTTATGGTCTGTGTATATTTCACAAAGATTTCCAAGTAGAAAGTGTCTCCATTCTTTGAGTGCATGGATGACTGCTGCCAATTCCAAGTCATGAGTGGGATAATTTTCCTCATGCTTGCGAAGTTGTGTGGAGACATACGCAACTACTTTGCGTTCTTGCATCAATACGCATCCGAGGCCTTTCCGGGATGCGTCACAATATACCTCAAAATTCTTGTGTATGTCTGGCACAATTAATACTGGTGCCGTTGTTAATTTCTTTTTTAGCTCTTGGAAGCTTTTCTCACAGGCTTCCGTCCATTCAAACTTCTTGTCTTTCTTGAGTAACTGCGTCATTGGCTTTGCTATGGTGGAGAATCCTTCGATAAATCTCCAGTAATAGCCTGCCATTCCCAAGAAACTTCTTACGTTCGTTACGCTAGCTGGTGGTTTCCAGCCAAGTACGGCATTGACCTTTTCCGGGTCTACTGCAATACCTTCTTGGGTTAGTACGTGGCCCAAAAAACCCACCTGTCTTAGCCAAAATTCACATTTGCTGAACTTGGCGTACAGTTGATGTTTCCTGAGTTCTCCTAGTACAACCCTGAGATGCTCGGCGTGTTCTTCTGGTGTCTTGGAGTATATCAGAATATCATCGATGAATACCACAACAAATTTGTCCATATACTTCATAAATACTTTGTTCATGAGGTGAACAAAATATGCGGGAGCGTTTGTTAGTCCAAATGGCATTACCGTGAACTCATACAGCCCATATCTGGAGGTGAAGGCTGTCTTGGGAATATCTTCTGTTCGCACTTTTAATTGGTGGTATCCCGATCTCAAGTCAATTTTTGAGAAGATTTTGGCTTGTGCGAGTTGATCAAATAGATCATTTATCCGTGGCATTGGGTATTTGTTTTTGATTGTGACCATGTTAAGAGCTCGGTAGTCAATACACAATCTTAGTGTCCCATCTTTTTTCTTGGCAAATAAAATTGGAGAACCCCAAGGTGAGGAACTGGCTCATATGTATCCTTTCTCCAATAATTCTTTTATTTGCTTCTTCAATTCTACCAATTCGGATGGTGCCATTCTGTATGGTTTCTTGTAAATGGGAGCGGTTCCGGGTGCTAGCTCAATGCTGAATTCTATCTCTCGGTCTGGTGGCATGTCTGGTAGTTCTTCTGGAAATACGTCTGGAAATTCACACACTACTGGAACCTTGTTCAGCTCAGAAACGTCCACCTTGTTTAATCTCGATTGCCGAGGTATTTGTCTCTCTTTGGCTGAAACTTTTATTGTCTTTCCGTGATGGTGTGTGAGGATTACGGTTCGGTTGAAGCAGTCAATAAAACCTTTGTTGGTGGTTAACCAATCCATCCCTAGGATGACATCCAGTCCTTTACTTTCTAATACAATAAGGTTGGCGTAAAACTTCAATCCTTCAAATTCAATAACCACACCTTGACAGTAACTCTGGGTCACTTGCTTAATCCCAGGGGACTTGATGATCATGGATTTTTCCAAGGGAAGCATCAAAAAATTATTTTGCAAAGCAAAACTCTTCGAAATGAATGAGTGAGAAGCTCCAGAATCAAACAAAACCATGACAGGTATTGTGTTGATAGGGTACGTACCGAGTACGATATCTGGGGCATTCTGTGCTTCCTCTTTGGTCACGTGGTTTAGATGACCATTCATGTGGTTGTTATTGGGGTTGAAATTGTTTCGCTTGGGTGCTGCATTATTGCCACCATGGTTGGGCTTTGGGGTTGAGTTCCTTGGCTTGGGGCACTGCTTAGCATAGTGCCCTTCTTCTCCACAAGCGTAACAAGTAACGCCTGGGCGATATGTGAACTCCTTGTCCCTTGCATGGAAATTCTTGATTGGGCGTGAATTATTCGTCGGGGTTTTGTGTGTTCCACCCTTCTGAGATTCCGTCTTGCTTCTGTGGTTGCGAGCAAAAGTAGACTGGTCCATTTTGCGTTTGCGGAAATCTTCCAAGCTGCGTCGCTCATTTTCCAAAGTAATGGCCTTATCCACCAGTGTTTTAAAATTTGGGAAGGTATGCACAACCAGCTGGCATTTAAGTGCGGGTGCCAGGCCTTCCAAGAATTTTTCCATCTTCTTGCTCTCGGTCATACGCTCTTTGTTGGCGTAGCGAGACAGCAGAGTGAATTGGCTGTTGTATTCTGACACTGTCATGGTCCTTTGTTTGAGGTCATCAAATTCTCTCTTCTTGATTTTCATAACGCTTTTAGGAATGTGTGCCCCACGAAAACCTTCTTTGAAATCCTCCCAGGTTATTTCATTTTCGTTGGGGTGCATGTGCAGGAAATTTTCCCACCACGATGCAGCTGCTCCAGTGAGATAATGTGGTGCATACAATACTTTTTCACGGTCTGAACACTCTGCAATAATTAATTTTCTTTCCATGTCTCGAAGCCAGTCGTCGGCCTCAAGAGGTCTGTCAGTATGAGAAAATGTTGGTGGACGCGTCTTCTGTAACTCAGACAACTTGGATTGCTGCTGATACTGACCACGGTGATTTCCCATATTGATGAATTAGTTCATCATTTCCTGGTGTTTTTGCTGACTCTGTTCATACAGGCGGCATACTTGGGTGAATGCTGTTTCACTGTCCTGTTGACTAGACTGTCCCTGTGTGAAATTGTGGTTTGGCGGTGTGCCATAATTTTCCTCTGGTGGGATTGGCATGGAGCGCGTCCAAGGACGAGGCATCTTTCACTCTGGGGATATATTTTGTGAAACTCGTAAGGCAAGAAGGAGAGTCGCAAAAGTCATTAAAATCACACATACGGAAAATTTTAAAAACTCCAGGATTTTCTTTTTTGAAAGCACACGATTGCGCGCGGAGAAGGACTATTTCATATCATACATGCGGGCAGTAATTATACACTACACCACTCAGGATATGCGTACATAATCTTGACATGTTATTGAGACTAGTGCACTTCTCCAGACCCTACATGATGCGCAAACAAGCTACTTCTCACAACCTATGTACATATAAACATATCACACAAGTCGATGCATCGCATGGCGGCTAAGCATACTCAGTCGGAGATGGTGAGGATCTCCCTTGGCCTGCCGAGGGTGAGACGCAGTGAGGCTGGGGACTCAACCTCCTCCTCGCTAATAGGTTCCATACGAGAAGTGTTGTGCTGAGCTGCTGGAGCGGTTGCCATAGGCGGAGTAACGCGAATTTGAGTGGGCGAAATAGGTGGAATAACACGAATGGGAGTGGGTGCAATAAGTGGTGCAGAGCAAACGGGAGTGGGTGCAATAACTTGGTTGAACTCTTCGGTGGTAGGCAGACGACGAGCAGTGGCGAGAATGGTAGGTGAATGAGATGCTGAGGACGAGATGAAAGTCAGCGGTGGAGCGGTGTGCAGGAGTTCCCTTCTGTTGGCGGCACAGCCATGGACTGAGTCCATGCGGGCAGCTACGAGGTCGTCCACCATGCTGTCGAAGGCTGCCTCCAAGGCTCGAAGGTACTCGACAAGGATCTCAAAGGCCTCGTCTCGCTCTCCTCTGGGGCAAGAGAATGAGTAGTGACAGGTGTATGGCATGTGGCATGGAAGGTAGCGGTAGCGACGGGTCTTCATTGCAGGAAGAACAACCCGGAGACGAGCTATCGCCTCACGGGTAGCCATCTACACAGCATGCCTCTCTGTAGGCATGGCTCTCTCCAAGAATCGGAAGCGGCGTATCTCAGCACGCCCTCCCTTGAATTGCACCGCGGCCTGGTGCATGGTCAGGCTGTCGTTGATCTTGTGTGGATAAAGTGTGAAGACTGGGCGCACGGATGGCCCCATCGCGACCTGAACGACGAAGGAGAGGAGCTTGACGAACCCCTCAGGCACGTTGGTGAACATCTGTGACTCACATTCGTTGCCAGCCATCTACAAAAGTAGGCAAAAATTCTGAACGATCAGATCATAAATTTTATGCTAACTGTCAGAAAAATGACTACATTTGCAAAAACATGAATAAACTCTAGCATGCTAATAACTGATTAGCGGTCGCACCTAGTGGCTTCCTACAGTCAGCCTGGCTCTGGTACCAAGTTTGTCATGACCGGTTTTTCAATAAAATACTTATTGAGAGAATCGATCTCTTGATTCCAGTATAGGAAGAGTTATCCTTACTGGTAGACAAATACTTGAATACAGAAGACCAGTAGCATCAAATATATTACAGAGTTGAGCTGAGGATGCTCAACAATTTATTACAAACACGCCATATACATAAGGGCGGTTATGACACAAAGGTGTGGTGACATCCTACTAGCTCGAGATAAAAGTGGTGGTGGATAACTTGACTTCTAAACTGGCAGCTCATCGAGCGTCGAGGTGAGGCTCGGTGAATTTATTTCTGGGGTGGCTGAAGCGGATATAATGCAGTGACCAAATGCAGAATCGCACGGGACCGACTAGGACTCCTCTAGGCGTCGGACTCGCTATCGAACTCTTCATCCATGAGATCGCCTTCATCAACATCTGGCCAAATCAACAAGCCAGGTGAGTACTTTGAAAGTACTCGCAAGACAGTTCGGACCAAGGATAAAACAAATGCATGCATGAATGCGTCATGAGCAAAATAATAATAATGCTCATTCCAATATAAATAATTTGCACGACATGATGAGTAAAATAAATAACTGAAACCGATCGGGTGTCTGGAGTGACGCCTCAAAAGGTAAACAAAATAAAAATCATGCCGCAGTCGGGCGTCTAAGCGACACCACATAAAGGGATTATACTGAAAAGTAAAAGACAAGCGTGCCACAGTCGAACGTCTGGGCGACATCGCAGAAAGGGCTTTTATTTGAAAATATATAACAAGCATGCCACAGTCGGACGTCTGAGCGACATCACAGAAAGGGCTTATATTGAAAATAAATAACAAAACGTGCCACAGTCGGACGTCTGAGCGACGTCACAGAAAGGGCTTATATTGAAAATAAATAACAAACTTACCACAGTCGGACGTCTGAGCGACGTCACAGAAAGGGCTTATATCAGATGTAAATATCAAGTGTACCACAGTCGGACGTCTGAGCGACATCACATAAATGGCTTATATCAAAAGTAATTATCAGATTATTCCATCCACAAGAATAAACTTTTAACCGGACTTAACACTCCTGTAGTCCACCGGAGTTTTGTCACTGGGACTGACATTTGACAAGATAAGATGAACACAGTACTTGGACATGTATGAGATGATTTAAAGGATTTGTGACTCTACAGAGTTTGTACTAACTGTCCACAGCCAACGGATTTCCATAGTCATGAAGGACTAGTTCCGTTTACGGTATTTCGGTAGAAACCCATTTAACCAGTACACACTCATTCCACCTCACGATGCCAGGAATCACCCTAGACATCATACAAGAAAAACTTTGAGACGGGGAGGTCACAACCTCAAATATCATGGGATCAAATTTCTATACGCGCGCTCTAAGGGGTGCCCCCCTCTCGGTCCCAACCGAAAACACCCATGCCCCCTGACCGGATGACGGGCTTTAATCCAGGGCCATGGAACCCTCATCCCGGCCTCATTATTTGGTGTGTACATGGAAAACGGTTTGCAACTTACTAAGCCATATTTCTTGCGGAAAACATGCGGCAGTACAGGAAAGGAAATGAATGGGAATGTGACTTGATTTACGATGACACTGAAGTCAAATAGACTGGCATAAGACTGGCATGCCACAACACTGCCATCTGACCCATCCTCATGCCATCTTATGGCCATGCAAATATGTATCCAACAACATATGGATTTCTGAAACTCACTTTCCACTTCTTTGCATGAAATATAACATTCAAAGAAGTGTTCATAAACATGCCATGAAACTCCTAAATGCAAACATGCAACAAATACTCATCATATCAAGAGTTCAACCATGCTTGCCTGGTTCGGAGTAGTCGGGGTTCTAACTTGGTGAAGTTCGCGGCTCCGTCACCTCCTTCGGTATCTACGGTATACAAAAATACACGCGCTATCATAAATATCATGAGGTGTACAGAAATATACCAAATATTTTTCAAATAAATCTGATAAAAAACTAGACAAAATTTTGAAGAGTGCAGAAAAAGAATCATTCAAAAATCCTTTTCTGTTTAAAAGTTATAAGTGTTTTGGTCCAAGGACCTCTCTGTAATGAAACAGAAACTTCCCAGGGGGCTAAGCAGAAAAGTCCAGAAAACGATTCAAACTGGAAAGCGCATTTTGCCAGAATACGCTTTCAGAAAACGGTTCGTTTAATAAGAATGAGAGACTGACAGGCGGGTCCCACTCGTCAGGTTTAAAAATTTAAAAGGGGGAGACGGAGCTCGTCGGCGCCCGAGGGCTGCGGTGGTCGCCGGCGGCGATCCACGGCGAGGCAAGGGGATCGGGTGGTACCTCCGTGCTCAGTGCATCATTCCGCGTCGGTGGGTGGTGGTGGTGGTCGCCGGCGAGCACTGTGTCGACGGCGGCCCTGGCTCCGGCGGACGGCGGTTTGGGAGGGGTTGGCTCTCGCCGGAGAGTGCTGCGAAGGGCAAATTTAAAGTGGGGGTTAGACTCCTGGGTGCTCGAGAGGGTTGCTGACGAGGTTAGGACGCCGGGGACGGCCTCACCGGAGTGAATCGAGGTGGAGGCCGAGGCGGAACGGGGCGGCCGGAGTTGGGGGAGGAGACCTCCTCGAGATCCTTCTAGTGGCCTGGCGGAGTGTTGGGGAGGTGCAGGGAGGGTGCGTGCTCGAGGGCGAGCTCGGGGCCCCTTTTTATAGGCGATCCGAGGTGACGGTCGCGAACGGAGTTCTCCGGGGAAGGTTACGGCGGCGGAGGGCTTGGTCGGGGTGGTTTAGCGGTTGAGCTTCAACGTGGAGGTCTACATGCTCCATTTAGGCACTAAACGCGCTAGGATTAGAAGCTTTGGGGGTGTTCGACGGAACGGGGCGGCGCGGGCCCGTCGGCGGCAGAGGGCGTGCTCTGTGCTTGCCGGCCACGGCGACGGTGCAACGGGGATGCGCTGGCATGCATGAGCCACGCGGAGGGCCAAGGAACGATGGGCGGCGACGGGTGGCGTGGCGAGCGGGCTCGGGCCTTCGCTGGCCGCCACGGGTGGCGCAGCCACCACAGAAACTGCCAACGCCGGCGAGGCTCGCCGCCACCGACGCCTGCATCCGTCCAAGGGGGCGTGCGGCGCTCCGGCCAGGGAGGAGAGGCCGTGCGCAACGCGCCAGGGCGCACTGTTGACAGGTGACCAGACTCTGACGAATCTGAACTTACTGAAACTCTGAATTTTTCTGAAAATGCAAAGTAACAGTGCAAGCCAGGTGTTCGACAGAATGATTTTGGCATGTGGGGATTTTTCCTTGAGCTGATTTTTGGTGGAGTGGCCTCTCATTGCAACTGGGGGCTGCCTGAATTTTGGTGGAATTTTTGGAGCAGTGGAGATATGAATTTCACCAAATTTGACAAATCTGGTCCAAACTTGCGGAAGCTGAAATTTAAAAAATTTGAAAAGAAGAAGAGTGGATCTTGATGGTTCTAGGTTGTGGGTGCCAGGGACTATCCAGAGGAGTTGAGTTGAGATCAAAACTCAAAGGCATTAAGGTACTTGCTTTGCAAATCACCTAGGCTCAAAATAAAGGACAGAATTGTTTTGGGGAAAGAAATAAATAAAATAAAATCCAAAAAATGAGTTGGACTTGTTGGGACAGAAAATATGGATTGTCCCAAAGTGGAAGGAGGGGTTTTGGGAGGGTTTAACCACAAGAGGAATGGTAAAAATAAGAATGGATCAAAACCAGAGAATAGCCCAAAACCAAAAAATTTCTTTTTAGAAGAAACTAAATCCAAGAAATGCTTTTGAGAAGGAAAACTCAGAAGAGAGGTTTTTAAGAAGGGTTTAAATGACCTTCTTCAAACCAAGCAAGGCTCTTGCTGAAAATAAAACAACAGAATTTTTTTTTGGAGTGTCACAGGTTGGCATGGACTTGTCCTGCGATGACATGGACAAGGCCATGTTCGTTGCGGCAACGACAATCTCCATAGGCAATGACGAAAGAGCCGGATTCTGGACCTGTTCCTGGGTTAATGGGTAACCTCTTAGGACTGCCTTCCCCAGGCTTTTCAAGCACTCGGCACTCAGGACGGAAATCGCATTCTGTTAGAGCTGCTCTGTCTGAGGACTCCTGGATCAGAGACTTGGCGCATGGTGACACTGCTCCTCTGCTGCAGGATGCCCTGTCCATGGCCTGGCTGATTGCCAGCGCTCTACCGACGCTAAACCCTTAGGTCGAGGACGACATCCGATGGAACTGGACGGCCAATGGCAGCTACTCTGCTGCCTCGGCCTACCAGGCGCAGTTTCAGGGGACGCAAAGATCAGAGCTCAAAAGTCTGATCTGGGACGCCTGGGCTCCGGGGAAACTAAAAGTGTTCGGCTGGTTGCTGCATCTCAACAGATTGTGGTGCAATGATCGATTGCAAAGGCGAGGTTGGTGCAACGGATACTTCTGTCATCTCTGCTTCAGAAATCTGGAATGCTTGGTTCACCTCTTTTGGCACTGCCCCATCACCAAGGAGGTTTGGGAGACGGTGGCGACATGGATATGCTGCCGGGCTGCAAGCCCGGGCGTATGGAGCGGCAGGAACAAGGTGACACACATCGTTGAAGCAATCATCGCCGCCACGCCTGTCATTATCTTGGTGCTCTGGGAGATATGGCTCGAACGAAACATTTGCACGTTCCAAGCGAAGCAAGCGCTAGCGAGCGACATCGTGGCAGCAAGTCATCGTGCCATTCAACTGTGGCGCCAAGCGGGGGTGAAATGCCTAGCACTGCCTTTCGCAGAGCCTCCGACAGGAATTGGCTAATGTAATTTTCAGTTTCTTTTGGGCTACTTGATCCTAGGATCCTCATCATGTATTTGCTCTTTCCGTTGCTTCCTGCTTAATATATGAATGCCAATAGCACTGGATCTTTCAAAAAAAAGTGTGAAGCTGTGCATGCGGACGCATATCCCGTCCTTGGAGGACTGCAAGGGCAAGTGCAGGGAGACGTCGTGCATCAAGAGCTGCGACAAGGCTTGCATCAACAAGGGCTTCCCGAGCCCAACGAGGGCATCCAGACCTGCGAGGTCGGGCCGCTCTCCGCCGATGAGCAACACATGCTGCACAAGTGAAATCATCCGCTGGTTTCCATCCCGTGCGGTGCCAATGGCTGCAACGTGTGCTCCTGTCAGCCTGTGCTCTTCAGTCTCTTGTACATTGTTACGGCTGTACGGTGCCCGTCGAGCATTTTTGATCTGAAACAGACGAAGTGCATATGCTTGTGGGCTGCCAATAGTACCGAGGCATCATCATCCTTGTACATCTTGGCCCCATAAGCCTAAGACCGACCCAGCATGGTGAGAAGGGTGATTGCGACAAATGTTGAGCAGTCGTGTCGCACCGGTACAACTGTGCCTATTCAACTGTGCCACTACTGGGCGCCGGCGCACCGGCCGAATTGTTCGGCCGGTCTGCCCGTAGCCGTTTGATCTGTACGTATAGCCGTCAGATTTGTCCCCATGGTCAAAAAAAAAAAGTTAGATCTGTCCCTGTCCTCTTCGTCGTTAACCTTTGCACGGGAAAACGAGAGGAAAAGCAGCGCCGCTCCCGCGCGCGCCGACCGCCTCGCCTCCTCGTCTTCCCTCGCCACCGGTCGCCGCCCTCGCCGCCGGTCGCCGCCCTCGCCGCCGGTCGCCGCCTACACTTCTCGTCGGCTCCACGCATGTAGCCGCATCCACCCGTGGTAGCAGCTCCGGTGGCGACGGCAGCAGCTCGCCGGCGAGCTCCATGGTTGCAACACCTTGATGCGCCGTCGTCGCCCCCTCGCCGTCGAAGCTCGCTGCCCGGGGTTGTGTCAGCAACGGCCAAGATTCAACGTCGTTCATGGATGCAGCAGAAAAAAACGCCGGTCGTAGCAAAAAAGAACGACAGTTGCAGTAAATTCGTCGTTGCCGTCGTCGCGGGTCGCGACTCCGCCATAATGGATGTAGCAAAATCACTCACCGATAGTAGCAAAAATCATAAGACGGTTGCAGCAAAAAAAATGTTGCCGGTTTCGCTGCCGCCGGTTGAAGCTTTTGGTTGAAGCAAAAAAATGTTTCAAACATATGGTTGAAGCTTTTGTGTCAACGGTTGCAGCTTTTTGCGTTTCGCTGCCGCCGGTTGAACCTTTTTATATCGCCGGTTGAAGCTTTTTTTTAGCCGGTTGAAGCTTTTTTTGTCACCGGTTGCAGCTTCCGCGGTTGCATGGTGGGCGGCCCTTGATTCCCGTCGTCTCCAGTTGAAGCTTTCGACAATGCCGGTTGTAGCATTATCGATCGTCAGTTGCAGCTTTTAATGTTGCGCAGCGGCCGACCCACTTTCTCATCGCCGGTCGTAGCTTTTCTCGTCGCCGGTTGCAACGTCATCGTCTCTGGTCGTAGCTTTTTTCGTCACCGGTCGTAGCTTTTCTCATCGCCGGTAGTAGCTTTTCTCGTTGCCGGTTGCAACATCACCGTCTCTGGTCATGGCTTTTCGTCTCCAACACCGGTGGAGTCGGATGCGAGGGCGTGGGGGATTTGTTGAGGAGGTGGCGTGGGAGGCGGCGGCCTGCTCGCCGGAGGAGAAACAGGTGAGGAAACGGAAAAAGGCCAAAAGGGATCGCCCCCATGCCGACGGGAAGGGGAGGCCGGCGACTCCATGACGGCCTGCGGACGAGATCCGACAGGGGAGGCAAGCCGGCTTGGAGGAACTGCGCGGATCTGCCCGGAGGCGCTCAGCGAGGCGGTGGGCGAAGGCTGCAGTAGCCATGAATGAGCTGTGATGCTTTTTTTTTTCTAAAATAAAGAAGGAGAGAGATAAATGCGCGTGCGAGAAGACGACCGGCCGAAGCGTTCAGCCGGTGCGTCGATTCCAAACGTTTCCCATAAACTAATAAGGAGGTACCCTTTGAAGGACTTTCGGAAGGTCGTTTTCTTGGGTCTGGGAGAGCCTAAATGGAGTGCTCTGGCACCGTATTGCGCGCTCGATGCATCCTCGAGATTTTGAAAAAAAAATGGCATGCGTCTTTAGGTTTTATTTTTCTTTAGAACCTTTTGGCTTTTCTGCTTTTTCTTAGTTTTTTATGTCTTTGTGAAGAAAAAGGTAGGCAGTGCTTTTACGCACGATGTGCTTTTTTAAAAAGAAAAAAAAGAAGCACGATTATGCTTTTAAAAAAAATGAAGGATGTGCTTCACGAAAAGGAAAAAGAGCACACTATGTTTCTATGAATAGCACAATATGTGTTTCCACGAGAAGCATAATTGTGTTCCAAAAAAGAAAAGCATAACATATGCTTCTATGAGAAGCACAAATATGCCCCCCGAAATGGAAAAAAAGCAATGTGTATTTCGTGAACAGTATAACTATGCTACCCAAACAAAAAGAAGCACAAATGTGCTTCCCAATAAAAAGGTGAAAAGCACAATGCTATACAAACAACAGTGTAGGGACGATTTGTGGACGACGTCCCACCGGAGCCTTTCATGATGTCAGTTCTGTACAAAAGTACCATTGGATTAGCTGTCGTTCAGGAATCGTTCCTTGTATTGTCGTCCGCAAAGGAGTTCCGACTGTGCTTTGGGTTTTCATTTTTTTCAGTTTCATATTTTGTCGGTCCTTTCTTTGTTTTGTTTTTTTTCTAATTTTTTTTTATTTTTTCTGAAAAAGTTTATCAGGGAATCTAATTACGAAGATCTTGACACGAGAAATCCAACGGCTAAGACTGCTTGTGATTTGGACGCACCGTTCAACAGATAAAACACATTTAAGAAAAGAATCTATGAAATAAAAAAATCTCTCTTATTGAGACAAATGGCGCACATGTCACCACGAGAAAATACCAGAGTGAACTTTGCAAGTGATAATTAGTTTATTTTTTAGCGCCTTGGGTGCCACTTGCTATTGTTCTTGCAACTTGTCGCACACCCTCCCTTCGACGTTGGTCTCTATCCATTTGCCTCTTTTCTTGTTTCCTTGTTTGCGTCATGGGTTTGCGCGCGCCAGGTCAGCATCCTCTATATGCCGATCCATGTAGGATTTTTTTTCTCATCGGTTTGGGAACAATCTAAAAGGTCTCGTCGGGTTTTTCTTGAGCGGTTTCCCCTTGCTTTTTTCAGGATGAGTTTTGTTCAGTTTCTTCATTTTGTTTCCCTTTTCACCTTTCTTTTTCCATTTTTTATTTCATTATTTTCAAATTTGCAAACTTTTTTTCGTGATAGTGAACTTCTTAAAAAATTGCGAGCATAATTAATTTGTTCACTTTTGCAAATTCACCATTGTTTTTCAAATTGATGAGATTTTTCTAATAAGCAAACTATTTCAAATTCTTATAGTTTTTAAAAAATTGATTGTTTTCAAAATTCATGAAAAATTCAAATTCCTGAACTTCTACAAGCAAACAAACTTTTTTTCAAATTCGGGTGCTTCTTTTTCAAATTTCATGATTTTTTTCCAAATTCGGTATCTTTTTTCAATCCTATGAACTTTTTTTTAAAAGAAAGTCAATGTTTAGCCAGTCGACCGACCAATCGAGCACATGAAGGGCGGGCAGGCGCTTGAGTGCTACTTCCTCCGTCCTTGAAAGAGTGTACTTCCAATTTTGTTGGAGGGTCAAAATATCTCAAAGTTTGACCGAGTTTGTGCAAATATATGTCAATGCTTGTCAAACCAAATAGGTATATGACAAAAATATATTTTATCATGAATCTAATGCTACTAATTTAATGGTATAAATGTTGATTTATTATTGTATAAATACGGTTAAACATAAAAAACTTTGACTTTCCAACAAAGTTGGAAATACATTCTTTCAAGAACGGAGGGAGTAGTTTGGTTGCCCAGCACTGGTAGCACTGACTATGAGGTTGTGGCAGATCGCCATCACAAGTGGTCGTTGCTATTTCTCGGTGGATCCATTTGCCGCCAGCTGACGCCCGCAAGCGAAGTGAGGTAGGCCGGCCCAATTTGTTGCGTACCTGCGTTTTTGTCCGCTGACTATAGTACCTTAGCTTTTGCTATTTTTTTCGTTCTTTCTGTTTCCTCATTTGTGTGGATACTCCCTTTTAGTTTTTGCTATTATTCTTCCTATTTTCCCTTTTCCAATTGTTATTACATGGTGAACAACATTTTTAAACACGATGAACAAATCATCAATATACAATGCACATTTTTGTAATACACACTAACATGTTTTAATATGCATTGAATTTTTTTAAATATAGTGAACTTTTTTGTATGATAATTTTTTTCTTAATACACACTGAACATTTTTTTAATATAAGGTGAACTTATTTTCAATGTACGGTGAAGACTGAACTATTTTTTCATGACAAATTGAACAACTTTATAAATTACTTTTTGTTTTTAAGAAGTTTTTAAATATCTACCTCTGCAAAAAACAGCATCAGTTTTTCTAGGCTTTAAGACGGATACTCTCTTGATTGACGCCCACGGGCCTCCAATAGGAGGTCTCCTATTTGTTGCCTGCAACGAGCTGAGGAGCTCACTTCAGAATCCCCCTAAATGTTGTTGGCCCAACACGGGAGGAGCATTGGCTCTTCAGCACACATTTTTCTCCTTTTCTTTTCTTTTTTATATTTAAGTACTTTTTTGCGGGGAAAATGAGAGTTTTATTCCATGATGATAGGATCACAATCAAGTGGCAGCAGGTCCTCGATGCGTGAGGACCCCCTTTGCAACCATACAACGGTAGCTAATTCTGTACGGCTATAATCTACCAATTTATCTACTATCCTATTCTAAACATGTTGTACCTTCTCAGGAACCAACTCCCTAGTCTCCATCAATGCTTTAATCTCGGGCGACAAGATGCCCGTACGCCTATCGTGACGGATCATTAGGCAGAATTAAAAACACCATCGATGAATCAGATTTGACCAAGACCGGCATACCTGAATGTTGGATGGCCAGTGTCATTCTTTGCATTAATGCATTCTTTTTAGGGAAACCTTGCATTAATGCATGTACTTTAGCCTCTGGCGCTTCATTGCAATTGAAGATTACTTGATAGGCCGCAAAGATGATAGAACCATCGCCACAGCGCAAAACCATGCCAGTTGCTGCGGCTCCATCATGCTCTGAATAAGATCCATCCACCGAGAGGGCCAACCATCCGGATTTCTAAAACTAGATTCTTTTCTACTTTTCACCATTTTCTATGGGTTTCTTCATGCTATTTCTTTTCTATCTATTTTTTTCTTATTTATTTACTTTCCCTTTTTGATTCAAACTTTTTTGCAAATACATCAACATTTTTCAGTTGAGATTTTTTATATGTACAAATCATTTCTTAAAATTTAACAATATTTGTTTTAAACATAATATTTCCAAAAAGATTGTAATATATTTGGAAATGAGTTTTTTAATGAGTAAAATGCACTAGTGGTCATTGAACTTATCGTATACGCACACTTTGGTCATTATACTTAAGAATACGGCTAATACGGTCACTATATACGTGTCGAGGTGATTATACTGTCACTATCAAATCATATAGCTTTGTATTTCATCTATTTGACTGGTCAAACAAGGCCGCGTCAGTTTTTTTTTCTCTGACTGTGTGGGCCCTACCTGTCAATGGGTGGAAGAAATGTGTAGGGTGAAATAAAATTACGCGCCTGTGGGGAGTCGAAACCAGGCGATCAGGGAAAACCAGCTCCATCTGTCTCCCGCCTTGTCCAACTTGAGCAAAAAAACCATTTATATCCTACTGGATTCACGTGATAGCCATTGCATTTTTTTCTTTTGCGTGCGAGCCATTTGGGGTGTACTAAATCATAATCGTTTCGGCTTCAGTGGTCGGGCTTTTTAGGATTTAAAAAGCTGTTTTGGCAGTACTGTGTACTCATACATACGATTCACGGCCAAAATTGCATTAGCACTTCCTCCCAAGGAATTAGATATAATTAATTGAGGATAATCTCCTGCTTGTAAATCGACATGCGGTTAGTATTTGCTAACCGTCGTGTCTTCTGGTCGCACCCTCCTGAATGGATATGTCCGTTCGTTTGTGTCCCCTTAGGATTATATAATGTACTATCACCATCAATGAAAGGATAACTGTCCCAGTCATTTACTTCGTTTCTTTACACGTTATCAGCCCGTGGCTCTCCGCTGAGAGAGGAAAAGGCCATCCCAGCGGTCACGCACAGCCCCGGTCTCAAGCAACGAGGACGGGGACAGGCACTTCAGCCAGAGGCGAAACAGCTGCCACCACCGTGGCATCCCGGCGGGCCTCTCCGCGTGCCTTCGGCGGAGACGACTGGCCGTTCTGCGCGGCGCGACTACAGTCTGCGCATGGCAGCGAGGCTGGCTGCGACAGAACAAGGATGTCAAAGATGGACGAATCCCTTGAACCAAGCCATGCTATGCAATCGGCCACCACTCCGTTCACGGCAAAACAGCATGCAGAAGGGAAATTAATCAAGAAACTGCCCAATTTGATCTTGTCTTCTTGTGATCAATTAATGATCTAACGATTGATTGGTTTTCTTCCCTGTACGTCTATGCACTCACAAGGATCAAGACTTCTAATCCAATGAAGAAATTTCTTCGACAAAGAACAAAGAAGTGAGTGTGCACCCGACGGTTACCTTCACGCACAGAGCTACGGTCGTCTTCAGCATATATATAGGTACAAGGGGTGCGACCGGTATCTTGTCTCCTAAAATACACGTACATACAGAGGGAAACAGACATGACAGGTACTGCATAGAGAACCCAGACCTACGTACATGTATACA
>NC_057801.1:464417994-464433377 GCF_018294505.1 Triticum aestivum
CGAAGTGGATGTCGAGCTCAATGTGCTTCGTCCGTCGGTGATGGACAGAGTTGGCAGCGAGGTACACCGCGGAGACGTTATCACAGTAGACAAGCGTCGCCATGGTGACCTCACATAGCAACTCCTGAAGTAGCTGTCGTAGCCATGAGCACTCCGTGACGGCGTTGGCCACGGCCCGATACTCGGCCTCGGCGCTCGATCGTGAGACCGTAGGTTGTCGTTTAGACGACCACGAAATCAGAGAGGGCCCGAGGTAGACGCAGTAGCCAGAAGTGGAGCGTCGAGTGTCGGGACACCCAACCCAGTCGGCGTCGGAGTAGGCGACAAGGCTGGTGTTCGGCGAGGCCGTCAGGGTGAGACCCATGGCTGTGGTGCCACGTATGTACCGAAGTATACGTTTCACTAGAGCCCAATGGGTGTCACGAGAAGCATGCATGTGAAGGCACACCTGCTGGACAGCATACTGAATGTCCGGATGCGTCAGTGTGAGGTACTGAAGCGCACAGACGATTGAGCGGTAGAAGTGAGCGTCGGACGCCGGAGAGCCCTCGACGGCGGACACTTTAGCCTTCGTATCGACAGACGTGGAAGCAGGCTTGCAGTTAAGCATGCCGGCTCGCTCCAGAAGCTCGTGGGCGTACTTCTGCTGGTGCAGGAATAAGCCAGTAGCCCGGCGCACAACCTCGATGCCGAGGAAGTAGTGGAGAGCCCCCAAGTCCTGGAGGGCGAACTCGGTGCCGAGGCGAGCTGTGATCTGCTGAAGAAGCGCTGACGAGGATGCAGTCAGGATGATTTCGTCGACGTATAGTAGTAGGTACGCGGTGGCGGGACCCTGGTGATAGACAAACATGAAGGCATCAGACCGTGTGGACCGGAACCCCTGCTGCTGGAGGAAGGCCGCGATCCGCTGGTACCAGGCCCGAGGTGCCTGCTTCAACCCATAGAGAGAACAGGAGAGCAAGCACACGTGGTCCAGATAGTCGGTGTCGACGAAATCATTCGGCTGCTGACAGAACACCTGCTGGTCAAAATGGTCATGCAAGAAAATATTAGACACATCGAGCTGGTGGATAGGCCAAGCGCGAGAAACAACAAGCTGGAGAACAACACGAATCGTGCCCGGTTTGACAACCGGGACGAAGGTATCGGTGAAGTCCACACCAGCACGCTGGCAAAAGCCGCGCACCATCCAACGCGCCTTGTAACGCTCGAGAGAACCGTCCGGCTAATTAACATCTGCTAATTAGGTTCAAGTGCAATCGTTCAAGTGCAAAGATGCATGCATGTATCCGGTCAACCGTCCGGCTAATTAACATCTGCTAATTAGGTTCCTTAACGCATGATCTGATTCACGTGACTGCATGCAACGAGCAACAGTATACATGTATATGATGTACTTGTACACCTTTACAAGTAGTGCTCGGGTTAATAACAGACGTTTTTTTCTCCGAAAAACCCGGAGCCTCCACTAGAGGCGACTAGGGTTTCTGGGAGCATCGGCGGCGCACGTCCGATCTACATCGGCGGGCGCGGGGGAGCTGAGCAAGATGGCTGCATCGGGCTCTGGCAAGACGAAGGATGACGGCCCTCCTCTGCGGGGGGCCCAGATCATGGGAAGGAGGCGAGGACAACCCCGGGTTCGCCGGGCACGGCTAGGGTTCATCTTGAGGAAGCCCTAGGGAAGCTCGGAATCACGGACGAGGAAGCAACTCCGCTGATCCTAGATGATCGTGAGGATGAGACTCCGCCGAAGTGGCTACTGGCGGGGAAGGTGCTGCACCGAAACATACTCCATATACATACCATAGGTAATGCACTTCGCCCGGCTTGGGGGAACCTCCGAGGTCTGCAATTTCGATCTATGGGGGATAACATGTTCGTGGTGGAGCTGGAATCCAAGCACGACAGGGAGAGGATTTGGGCAGGATCGCCGTGGCATGTCAGCAACCATGCGGTGATCCTTGCTGATTTTGAGGAGTGCATGCGCCCGGATGAAGTGAAGTTCGACAGGCTTCATCTTTGGGCTCGTGTCATTAATCTGCCATACAATCTTAGGGATGATGCATAGGGAATTGAGATCGCCAAACAGATAGACAAAGATGCTATGTCGGTACAGTTTGATCATATGGGTGGTTATCGGCGTGCGCGAGTCTCTGTTGATGTAAGCAAGCCACTCAGGAGATGGATCCTGATTGATTCAGCAAGAAGGAAGTGGCAAGATCTCTATGATATCCAGTATGAAAATGTACCGCACTTTTGCTTTTCTTGTGGCCGCTTAGGGCATTCTGATCTCTACTGCCCTACTCCAGGGAAGAGAGACATAAATGGTGATCTTCCTTTCGGGCCTAGTCTGCGGGCATCGGATGAACGAAAGAAAACTACGTCCAATGAAAGTTCAAGTAAACAAGGTACTGTTGCCAATCAGAGCAAAAGGGAGTCAAAAAACTCAAGCAACGTTGGTGCTAGCAAAAATGCTTCTGAGGTAAACTCCCCAATCAAGAATCGCCCCATCAAAAGGAAAGAGGTTCCTCGGCAGGAGTATAGGAGGGTTAATGCCCCACTTCTACTGATGGACTCGGGTGCAGAACAGGTGGACCTTGATCCGACCTCGATGCACGATGATGACCTAGCAGATGGACAGCATGATGAGGATAGACGGAAGAAGAAGAAACCCACCCCAGAAAACTCGGCAGAGGCTGCTGTCAGCCCTGCCTGTCCAAATGAATTGCATAAGTTGGAACTGCCGGGGGCTTGGGAACCCCGCGGCAGTTCGAGAGCTTCGCAGCATAGTGAAGCAAGAAGGTCCTGCCCTTGTGTTTGTCATGGAAACCAAAATAAGGGCGAAAAAAGTGGAGAATCGGCGAAATACTTTGGGATTTGCACGATGTTTTGCCGTCGACAGTAACGGTCTCAGCGGTGGTGTGGGGCTGTTCTGGTTGAATGAGGTCTCAGTTGAACTGAAAAATTACAGTGTGAGCCACATTGATGTGGTTGTCACAAAGGCTGGAATGGATTCTCCGGGATGGAGATTTACTGGTTTCTATGGAGCTCCAAGAGTGGAAAATCGACACCACAGTTGGCGCTTCATGAGGACTTTATTCGGCATCCAACATCAAGCATGGATGTGCGTAGGTGACTTCAACGAAACATTATACGGGACGGAACACTTCAGTCGTACTTCACGGCCGGAGTGGCAAATGCGAGCCTTCCGCGAGGTCGTTGAGGATTGTGCCCTCCAGGATCTTGGATGGGCGGGAGTGGAGTACACATGGGATAACCAGCAGCAAGGTGCCGCCAATGTCAAGGCACGCTTGGATCGGGCTCTAGTCAACTCGGCCATGATGAATCTGTTTGAGGAGTCCAGGGTTAGACATGTTAGCTCTATTGAGTCAGACCACTGTTTTATTGTAATTGAATTGCGTGAGATTAACAATCACGCCCATAATAAAGGAGTGAAGCAGTTTCGTTACGAGAATGTGTGGCAATCACATGCCGACTATGATGATCTTGTCAATGAATCATGGCGGCGGCTACATCAAGGTCAAGGCCTTGCGGGTATCGCATGTACTCTCTCCAAGATGCAGGGCGAACTTGGTGCATGGGGTGCAAAAGAATTCGGCAACCTCTCCAAAACGGTCAAGACACTTCAAAAAAAGATCGAGCGGTTGCGCCGGCATGCAGTTGGCCGAGGGCCTTCTGCGGAGGAGATGGAAACAGCTCGCAAGCTCAGGGAAGCTCTCAAGCAAGAAGAAGTTTGGCTGCGGCAGCGTTCGAGAGTTTGCTGGCTACGTGCGGGTGATCGCAATACAACCTATTTCCAAGCTCAGGCGAAATAACGGAAGCGTATGAATCGAATAGTCAGACTGAAGCGCCTAGATGGGTCTGTATGTGCGAGTCCAGAGGAGGACAAAGCGGAAGTCCAAGAGTTCTACCAACATCTCTACACATCACAGGGCTTCAACAATATGGACGGACTGTTACAGTTTGTGCCAGAACGAGTCACACCAGAGATGAATGCTGACCTACAGCGACCCTTCAATGCCACGGATGTATGCACAGCGCTGTTCCAAATGGCCCCGTCTAAAGCACCTGGCATTGACGGTTTCACAGCGGGCTTCTTCCAGCGACACTGGTCAATTCTTGAGAAAGACTTAGTGCCAGCTGTGTTAGATTTTTTGAATGGAGGGGAGCTTCCGACGGGCCTCAATGACACTTCGATCACTTTGATCCCTAAGGTACGCCACCCCCAATCCATCACGCAATACCGTCCCATATCTCTCTGTCCGGTGCCCTACAAGATAGCTGCCAAGGCGATCACCAATCGCTTGAAACCATGGATGGACTCGATAGTGGGAGAGGAACAAAGTGCATTCGTACCAGGCAGGTTGATAACAGATAATGTACTGGTGGCATTTGAGAGTATTCATTCTATGAAGAGAAGGAAGAAAGGTAAAAACTTCTGATGTGCTATTAAATTAGACATGATGAAAGCGTATGATCGCGTCGAGTGGCATTACTTGGAGGCTATGCTCCTCAGATTGGGTTTTGGCCACCTTTTTGTTCGTTTGCTAATGAAGTGTGTCATGTAAGTCAGATTCACTGTTAGGATGAATGGCGAGTTGCTCCCTTTTTTCACACCCTCTCGGGGTTTGAGATAGGATGCCCGGCATCCCCTTTTCTGTTTCTGCTCTACGCAGAAGGACTCACCTCTCTGCTCAACCATTTTGGGAATTTTGTCGACAGAGGGATTCGGGTCTCCTATAGATCACCATGGGTAAATCATCTTCTGTTTGCGGACGATAGTTTAATTTTTATCAGTGCAACAGAAGAAAGTGCAGATCGGTTGAATCAAATTCTGCAAATATACGCAGATTGTTCAGGCCAAAGTGTCAACAAAGAAAAGAGTTCGGTCTTCTTCACTTCGAACACTCCCACCCTAATCAGGAATATTATCAAACAGAGACTTGGAATTATGGTGGAAGCTTTAAGTGAGAGATATCCTGGTCTACCCACAGATGTGGGAAGGATCACCTGCGACACCTTCGATAATATTGGCGACAGAGCTCGCGGCAGTATGCAGGGGTGGTCGGAGCGCAACTTTGCATGTGCAGGGAGAGAGATCTTGCTTAAGTCTATTATCCAAGCTATCCCTACTTTTAGTATGTCATGCTTTCGACTCACGAAGAAGGTATGCAAGAAATACACTTCTAATATGGCCAAATATTGGTGGAGTAGCTCTCTGGATAGGAAATCCTTGCATTGGATTTCTTGGAAAGCACTTGCATCTCCAAAAGTTCAGGGGTGAATGGGTTTTCGCGATATGGAGCTGTTCAACCATGCACTTCTTGGAAAGCATGGATGGAGGTTCATGGTCAGTCCTAATTCCCTATGCGCCCGGATTATGAAGGGTCGATACTACCCGGATTCAGACTTTCTGCATGCCACAGTGCCGAAGTCAGCCTCCCCAATTTGGCGCGCGATTGTGGCTGGGCGTGAGGCCCTTCAAGCGGGTTTGATCATGTGAGTTGGTGATGGAAGCTCTATCTCTATATGGGAAGATAAGTGGATTCCAGGCACCATTAGTATGTCTCCCATGTCAATTATCACTCCTACTACATTACATAAAGTCAATGAGCTCATTGATGAAGATAATTGGACATGGAAGACGGATCTTGTTCGACAAAACTTTCTTGCTCCGGATGCAGAAGCTATATTAAACATACCATTGCGCACCGGAGGTGGACATGATTTCTTTGCTTGGGCTTTTGAAAACTTAGGTGTCTACACAGTCAAATCAGCGTACCGTGCTCTCGTGAATCAGAAAGAGCATCATGCTCTCGAGGAAGGGACGGTTACCGGCGCCTCAAAATCGGAACAACAGATGTGGACATCCCTATGGAAGCTCAAAGTGGTGCCTAAGGTCAGAGTCTTTTGGTGGAGAGTTCTTCGCGGGATCCTCCCTGATGAAGCAACCTTAAAGCACAAACATATCAAACCTCTTAGTCTATGCAATGTTTGCCTGGCCAAAGAGGAAGATCTTATGCATGGATTGGTGTCTTGCTCCCATGCACGCAGATTTTGGGATGAAGCGCAAACATGGTTTGGCTTTCGGCTCCCACGCTTGCATCCTGCCACTTGGGCGCGCGACATCCTATGTGATGATCGTTTCTCGGATCATGTAAGAGAATAGATTGTGTCGGTGATGTGGGCTATCTGGCATTCACGGAATCGATGGACTCACGAGAAGGAACATGTCGACCCAGTATACTCCACTCGCCGCATCAGAGAGGATTGGCCTTGCTAGAGATTCCTTTGAAGCAGGCCACCTTATTGCCAGGGCATGGTTGGCGCCCTCCTCTTGAAGCGGGTGTTGTCAAAATTAATGTTGATGGTGCAATCAATTCGGAAGCGGGACTAGCCGGAGCAGGTGGTGTTGCTCGTTCTGATATGGCGATGCTTGCGTCCTGGTCCAAACCGCATACCGGTGTTACGGATCCTCTCATTGCGGAGGCCTTGTCACTACGAGAGGGAGTTCTCTTTGCTCGTCTTCGAGGCTATGCACATGTGATATTGGAATCCGATTGTCTGGAGATAGTGAATCTCTGGAACACTCGTCACGGCTCTCGTTCGGTCGTGGCTCCGTTACTAGTAGAGATTGGAGAGCATGCTTTGTCTTTTGATTCTTTTGTAATCCAGCATGTAAACAGATCTGCTAATCTCCCGGCCCATCTTTGTGCAAAGCATGCCAGCACGTTAATGGTGACCGAGACTTGGTTAGACTCTGCACCCTCGTTCCTGATCAGTAGCCTGTTGGCTGACGATCCTATGAGCGTTTTTTTAATAAAGCTCTCACAATTGCCGCAAAAAAAGTAGTGCTCGGGTTATATACTGTAATCCAATATGATGTTTACGGATTGGTTCATGGACTTTGCAGTTTAGCAACCAAACTTACTGTTCCGAGCACTTTAACCATTTGGTTGTGGTTGAAAATTAATTTACTAGAGAGTAAATTAATGGGCATGAACATTTCATGCAGGATATGTTGAACATATCCAGAATTAATTTGCTGAGTTTGCCTGAATCTCAGTGTACCATAACCGTACATGCTCACAAGGCTCTTGCTATAGCTGATATAGCATAGTATGTTGCATTGCACTTCATCTGATGTCACTGACATCCCGATCTGTTGGGATCAATAGAGAGTGGTGATGATACTTGGAGCGCATAGGGAATGGGCATTGGTCCGATTCCATGAATTTGAGTCTGTGGTACCATGCAACTCTGATGGGCATCAAACCTACTCAAAGTTTGAGATTCTGCAATTGCGCAGTTTTAGATGCCAATCTCATCGCGGAAATGCTCTCCACTTTCGATCCTTCTATAAGGATTTTGGCTGAACAATATCATCAGCGGTATAGGAAAAATGGAGATGTGATGAGAAGCATAATAAGAGTGGTGTTCAAAAGGGCAAGTCATTTCAAGGAAAATGACGAGGCTACCAACTCTGATGGTTGCTATAAGTGTGGTTGTATAACCCAGTTTGCAAGAGACTGTGATACTCCCAAGCATCTGGTGGATCTATACATGCATTGAATTGCAAAGGGCAAAAGGTTCATGGCAACCAGTGTAAAGCTTACTTCACTGGACTTAGCGATGATTTCCCGATGATTGAAGTTTCCTAGATGTTCCTCAGAACGTGGGAAATCAGGAGCATGTTTAGCTAAAGGGAGATCCACTTCTTAGTGTCTATGACATGCTAGTGGACTTCGCTACTAGTGATATACAATGTATGTATTTCTATATGAGTTCAATCATATCTTGAAATTGGTTTCCTTCTCTATAGAAGCCTATTGGAATAATCCAATTGAGAAGAAAATGTGTTAGTGGAAACTGGGTCTACTGACATGATACTAAGGGAGATTAAGTATTTCCAGACTCTTGAGAAGAGTAGTGGAAATATCATGACAATTGTTGGTCGTGATGGGGTAATTGTTGGTTCTGGTCAAGCCATAATTGTACTCCCTAGGGGTACTATATGATAATCATGGATGTATTCATGCATCAAGATTCTACTCGTACCTTGCTGAGTTATAAGGATATCCGCAATGATTTCTATGTTGAAACTCGTATAATGAGCGAGGTTGGAAGCCTACTCATGACTCAACAAAAAGGATTTGAATGAAATCCTAGAGTAAACGGTCTTCACTATCTTTTGGATTAATATACTATACATACATTAAATTGGATACGCATTTGGCATACAAGATAATTTTCTAGAATCTTGATAAGTTCAAGATATGGCATGGTTGCATTGGTCTCCCTGGTATTGGGATGATAAGAAAATTATTGATGGTTCTACTACACACAATCCAATGGTGTGAATTTTTCAAATTTATTGGATTATGTATGCACGATACGTGTAGACTGGAAAATTGATCACAAGGCCATCATATCTAAAGACAAAGGATGAGCGAGTAGATTTCCTTGTACAGGAGATGCATGTGATCCAATTCAACCATTATATGGATTGATATATTTCATATTGTTTTTGGACGCATCGACGAGATGTTCCAATGTGTGTTTTGCTTCTATAAGGAACCATGCTTTTACAAAGCTTATTGCTCAAATCATTAATTTGAGAGCAAATCATCCTAAGCATGGGATAAAATCCATCAGAATGGATAATGCTGCAAAATTTAGTTCATGAGCATTTGATGATTACCGCCTAGATTGAGGCATAATTGTGGAGCATATTGGTACTTTGTGTACATACCCAGATTGATCTTGCGGAATCACTTGTGAAGAAGATAAGTCGATAGCAAGATTGCTCCTACAGAACTGTAATCTCCCAACATCTATTTGGGGATATTGCAGTTTTAAGTACTGCATATACAAATTCAACGAACTGCATATTATATGGTCTCCCTGTTGCAGTTAGTACGTGGAAATGAGTAAGTATTTCCCATCTGCGATAATTCGGTTGTGTTGGATACATACCGATTTCACCACCGCAGCGTACATATATGGGCCCTCATAGAGAAATGGGGATATATTTGAGGTACAATTATCCGTCAATCATAAAGTACCTATAATCCTAACTCCTAAGAAGGGGACTTGTTTATGGCCCAGTAGATTTGGCGGGCATCGTTGCTCTGTTTTTAGCACGAGACGACCAGGGATTTGGCGTGCGGTCATCTTGTAGCTAATTATGGCGGGGTGTACTTATCAAAATGGTCAATATATGTCTATATTTTTTTATTAATAAACGTTTAAATGCATAAAAAAAATATACACATGTTAAGTACTCCAAATTATGCTTATAAATGCTATTAACAGAAATATATACGTTAGCCAAATTACACTTGCGATGGTGCAATTTGGTACACTAAAACTGATATGGAAGAAATCACTATGAATTAGAATGCACTATCATCTAAATCAATAGAATGGTCTTATATATGAACATACGCAAAAAGGAAATATCCCAACGCTGTCACGTGAATGACTAGAAGATATAAAAGGTTTTCTCCTCTAATTCAACACAAGATTCGAACCGAAGCGGCTGCTAAGCCTGCGCGCACATTAACCCGAGGTATGGGGTTCGGATCCCTATGTCAGAATTTTTATTTTCCCTCTACTTCTTACTTCCACCCACTGACAGGTAGGGCCGCACGCCATGTGGATTGTTTGACCAGTCAAATAGATGGAATACGGACTTGTACGATTTCATAGTGACCGTATAATCATCTTAGCACCTATATAGTGATCGTATTGACCATATTTTTAAATACAGTGATCAAAATGAGTGTACACGATAAGTTCAATGACTACTAATGCATTTTACTCTTTTTTAATTCAAGAACTTTTTGGAAACACAAACATTTTTTTATTACTCGTTATTTTTTAATTCTAAATTATTTCGTAAAATTGAGGAACTTCTTATCTTCATCCGCATTTTTTTAATTTTACTATATTTTTTCATCCTTTCTGGTGTAGTCAATTTTTTTTTGAAGAATACTAGAATAAAATCACTATTGTCCAAATTGCTAAGGAAGTTGGGCCTCCTCTTTTTTTTTTGATCGTAAAGTTGGGCCTCCTCTTTAGTTTGATTGCTCGTCCATTTGTCGTGGCGAGTGTCAAATAAGAGGTCCCCTAGAGGTCGACAAAGGAACTGCATGGAATGCCTTATTCTACACTAGTTCAAAAAAGAACTAATCAGTTTTAATTTCTTGATTTTTCTTCAATTCAAAACTTTTTAATAAAACCGTCCAAAATAAAATAATACTCATGAGAAAGTGGCCGAAAATAAAATAAAAATACTGAGCCCAGGGTTACATAGCCGCCGCACGCAGTGTGTGACAGTGGATATCCTATGTATACCAAAATACTCCTCATTATTTATTTAGATTTCTCTCAACATACACACAAGCCACCTCGTTATTTATTTCCTTTTCCTTATTTCTTTAGTCGCATGCTCTGCCTATTATTTTTCCTATCCATGCAACTCATCCACATCAATAAGCCATGCACGGTTGCCAGTCATCAACATGTCATTTTCTCATGAGCAGTAAATTTTTCCTTTTAGCATAATTAGTCTTTACATTTTATCAATGTCACGAGGCTATCAGTTTTAGCATGCGTTCCCGCTGCAACGCACGGGCCGTTTTCTAGTTCCACGCACAATAAAAGCTCCCAACGTGCATGACAAAATCAACGCGGCGTCGATCGCCACTGTACAGTTACCTGCACAAGAGGATGTTTCGTGACACCGTGATACGTTGCTGTTGTGCAGTGTAGAATCTATCGCCTGTTCAGCCGCAAATGGAATGGGGAATTTGCGCGTCCGGGTGGCCATGCCCCTCTCTTTATCAAAGTCATGATGACGCCTTGTGCGGTTGTGCCTTTCGTGCAACGGCCCCGTGACCGACCAGCAGCTCTCCGGAGCGCGCGAGCCTGCAGGCCGCTCGATCCGCAGCAGGGACATTTGCAGGACTGTAGCGCAGTCCCGTCTTTTACCTACGCCCGTGCCGTGTGATTGGCAGTTGAACGGCTGCGGTTTTGCCGTTCTGGTCAGTTTCTGCAGACAGCGAATTAACTCAGTTCTTTGGGAAACAAGACGCCTGCCGATCAACCTTGGCCTACCAACAGAGGTTTCATTTCAGTGAAACCCGTGGGCTCCAAACACCTTTATTTTTACTTTCAAAGCTGATGAGGGCGGGAGATGTTTTGCAGTTGACACTTGACACTGTTTATTTGTTATGCTGCTTACACCTGACAGATATAACAATTTCAGTATGTTTAGCACCGGTTACTGCACGAGTGAGTCTTCAAAAACATCCTCTCATAAGATAGGAAGGAAGATGATAATGCTTGACGATAGGAGTATGTATAATTTGCGCAGCTATAGCTCGTGCATACACTATATATTCCCACCGTCATGCATGTCTCTATGCATGCATATCGGGTACGTGCCTCCGGCTGTACACATCGAAGCATACAAAACTATATGTGGTATAGCTAATCAGAAGTTTCTTCTTCGGCACACGGACAAGCATGATATATATACTTATAATAACAAATATAATTCCTTCCTACAATATATATTTACACGTAACTCATGTAAATACTAGCACAGCAGTATACCCTAGGAAACGTACATGCGGTAATTATTCCATCATCAGCTAGGAGTATATAATTTAGGAAGCCAACTACTAGATCAGGCCATACATACACCTACCCAAATACCCCCAACCAGTAACTCAGGGAACCCAGTGGAGCTGCATTCCGGTGTTCGCGGAGAAGCTGTCGACGGACGAAACACTGGCCGCCGACGTGGACGAGGACCCGAGGATGGCGTCCATGAAGTCCGCCACCGGACCCATGCCCGGATCGGTGGCGAAAGCGCTGGCGCCCTTTGGCTCGGCGAACACCGGGAGGCAGCTCCGATCAGCCGCGCCTTCTTGAGCCAAGAGGCTAGAGGCACCGTTCTCCGGGCAAGCATTAGCCGCCTCGCGGCACAGCCTGATGAACTCCCCGTCGACGGTGTACTGGAGGTCGCAGCCGGGGACGTGGACGGGGAGGAGCAGCGGCTGGGAGGTGAAATTGAGCCATGCCGCGGAGGACGGAGGGGGCTGCGTGGCCACAGCTTGAGCCGCATTGTCCAGCCCGTTGAGCGACGCGCACCCCGCAGCTGCGATGCCTTGTCCCGCCCCATCCAGAATGTTATAGTACAAATCTGTACCAAAAACGACATAGTAACTCCGAGTTAGTACGTACGGTAAGTACTGGTGTACCACTACATGTTTGGTATCAGATTAGATGGTTCTTTTGGAAGAGAAAATTAACTAGTAGCTCTGCAATTTCGTACGTACTACTCCGTAGTTACGAGTACATGATCTACTACCAGTTACCTGCAGAGGAAGGGATGTTACCGGAGTGGAGGCTGCCCACGGCCTGCGATATGAGCTTCTTCTTGATGGTGGAGTTCCAGAAGTTCTTCACCTCATTGTCCGTTCTGCCAGGCAGGTGCTTGGCTATCTGGGCCCACCTGCAGCGCAGCAAAGCACAGCGCACAGCACGCATTTTGGTATTAGCTCAATCTGTTGCCATTTGTGTCCCTTTCATTCCTTGTCACGAGCAAGCTAATGTGATTTTGCACTACGCGCGTCGCGTGTAGGCCATGCAGACGCACAGATAAGTAACTGTCATGTACACAGCACAGGGGAATGAAGTTACAGCAGCTATGCGGAGCTGATTTGCATGTAGGGTAGGGGCAAAGCACCATGCATGCATTCAAGCTGGAGCAGCAGGAAGGTTTACCTGTTCCCTAGCACCCTGTGGAGGTCGACGATGAGGGCTTCCTCCTCCTGCGAGAAGCTTCCCCTCTTGAGGTCCGGCCTCAGGTAGTTGATCCATCTCAGCTCTTGCCGCACCTCTGCAGCCCTGTGCGCATGAATGAAGATGGACACATACATATTCAGCAATGCAGAAAGTGAGTGGTCAAGAACAACAGCTAGCTAGCTGGTGGAATTGAAGCAGCAGAGAATCCGCACGCACGCACGTACCAGCTTGCCTTGGGACTGAGCTCCAGCAGCCATGGCCATGCGCCGTGATGTACTTGACGAGCTTCTCGTCTTCCTCTGGCGACCACAGGCCCCTCCTGACCTTCTGCTTGTTGCAGCAGGAGTGGTGCCCCATCTCCTCTCACTCAACTACTCACACTCACTGCAGGCTGCACCGGTTATAAAGAAGATGAGATGAGAGAGAGAGAGAGGGCAATGTGGCGAGTGTGCATGCGATGCATGCAATGCAATCGCTACATCTAAGGGCAGGCAGATGAAAAGCACGGGGAGGAAAAGTTGTACCTAAACCTGTCGAGCCCTACTCCTTCCTATCTACTCGTATCCATCTAGCACGGGCCCCCGTCCAACCTACTCGTGAGCAGCATGTTACATAGGTTACTTCAAAAGTGAGTGGCTCGAGTGAGGACCTAAGGCGATGAGGCGTGACTGGACTAGACTACCGGGCGAGGGGCGTTTCGGTATTTCCACGCTCCGCCCCCTGCGTTATGAGAGAAGACTTGTGTGATGGGGCTGTGCCCCTATGCCTGGCTGGTTTTGGGAACTCTTGTACTGTGATGCCTGCCTGTGAATGTGTACAGTGGTGTGTGATCAATTTGCATAAGCAGAAATTTCACTGCCTGCGGTACGCCCATAACTGCCCCGCTTTCTTCAGAGTACATGGTCTGCAGCAGCAGCTACCATTTGGACTAGTATCAATTCGTCAAGAAGATATGTAATGGCCCATTTGCGCGTTCTGACCCTTCATCTATATATGTGTGCTGCCCTATCCTTAAATAGTCTTTCTGCGTTCTTTACTTCTTTAGCGTCTTGTTCTTACGTTCCATATGCACCCTTGAGGAAACGAATTTACCTCTGCGACTGCATCACTTTGTACATATACAGAAAGCAACGCGTCCGCGTGCATTCATTCATTCACCTTTGGCAAAAAAAGGTCGAGATTTGGGATCACTCTGTGTGCGCCCTGCCAATTGCCAAAGAGAAATTAAGACGAGGAGCAAAGGGCTGCAAGAAGCTCATGCTCGAGGACATGCACATTATTGGGCAGCCTCCCTTCCCTGAAAAGATTGCAGATGTAATTTAAGCAGAGTGGGTGGCCTTTCCGTATTTATCAACGTTCAACAAAGCTTTGTGGCAAATTAAGGGTAGGCCGGTGATCTGATGCATGCATATATACTCCACTCGTAGTTTGTTCGCTCTGACTCTGGTTTAGTTCCTTGCTGCTAGCTTTTGCACTGGTTTTACGTTTACGGTGTTTTTATCTAGCACATGTTTCAACTTAATTGCCACCCACTCCGTTGATCGACAGCAAGATAAAAAGAACTGATCATTGATCTCTTGAGGCTAGCTAGCGTTCGCTGCCGAAAGACTGACACGATAGCGGAAAAGGGGATCGCGCAGTTTCAGACAAGATCGAGCATGGAGTTCAGTGGACTAGTGCGGCACCGGCAATGCTACACGTACAAACAATTTACAGGCTTTTACAGGATGGTTAACCTTGATTGGTCAATAGGTGAGCAGTGCGGACAACCCCTGAAAATCAGAAAGGAGAGGTTTGTAATTGGTTGTTAGATGAAAGAAGCGTGTAAAAGCGTTCAAGTCTTTGTATGTCTAGCATTTTTGGTGCGGCACACTGCGATGCATGGGCCATGCAGGGGGTCGAATGCAGGAAACGCGACAGCGCGTAGCATGCGATGCACCACCGTACGTAGCTCACACGATCGACTCCGCCTCCCGATTCCCTGGCCGACCGGTGCTGATCGAAGCGTGCACCACACGCGGGCCATGTGCACGTCCCTAGCCCGTACCACTAATGCGCCGGGCCCAGCGCGGCATGTCACGGCATGCAAGTACATGTCCACCGCAGGGGAAAAAGGAAGTGGAGAACAATCATGTACCACATACACGTCCGTCCGGTCCGGCCGGCCGGCCGGGCTGTGGCATCTCTGTGCCCGATGTGATTATGAGAAGACGGTGCACGTACATATGTGCGCTTTTCGCGGAATCTGTGTATCAGAGCAAGGCAACCCATTTTATCCGCATACGTTCGTTTGGATCGATGCGGACAAAACTAGAGGCCCAACACGCCTACCCAAACCCAAATCTCGTCCATCTAGCGTTCGCGCGGACCCATTTTTGTCCAAAGTCGCGCCTAAAATGCGTCGGCGCGGACGCGCCGCACGTCTCTACAGCGTCCGCCGCGTCCCCACCTGTAGGTCACCCAACGACCGCCCGTCGTCTTATTTATGACGACCACTGACAACGGGCCCACTAGTCAACCAGTGAAAGCGTCCTTTTTTAACC
>NC_057801.1:464433648-464451533 GCF_018294505.1 Triticum aestivum
AGCAAACCCTAGCAAAGAGATGGGCCTCTTCGGCAGTAGCAGCGGCAAGGGCACTCCCGGCGCCTCATCCTCCCGTGCTCCTCCCCCCCTCCTCCTTCGGCACCGGTGCGTTTCCGTCCAGGTCGCCTGCGCCTGCACATCCCAATGCACCTAGCACGGTGGCACTGGGACTACAGGAAGCCGTTGCCCTACCCCGACGTCATGCTGCGGCACCACTGGCACCTGGATCCGCACCGGATCCCGGCGCCGGCGGTTCCACGTACCCAGCGGGCGCACGACGAGGAGGTGCACAGGCGCCGGAGCAGTGGCAGATGCCCGAGTACGCCGCCGACTCTCCCAACTGGGAGGATTGGTTTGCCCTCGAACACAAGGAGCAACAGCGTGTAGGCGTCGACGCCGTCCCGGCGCCGCTTCCACCGCCGCCCCACATGTAGAGCCGGAGGAAGAGGAGGCGGAGGCGGAGTACCAACCCGCCCTCGAGGAGGCCCTGCAGCATGTCCACACCCCGCTCTTTGTCCCGCCTCCACCAGCACCGCCGCCCGTCGAGCGCAAGCCGGAGCCGGAGCCGACGCGGAAGCGCTCCCCGCCTCCACCCACTTTGCCGGAGGAGGCCTACACATGGATGGGCCAGTACCGCGAGTGTGTGAGTGTGCCTCCTGTCCACTACGCCGCGACGACGGAGCAGGAGGCCGCCCACCTTGAGCGCTGGAAGGCGCACTAGCTCCGCCAGGAGCGGGCCGGTGGCGAGCGGGTATTACCGGTTCTCCTACTAGTTGCGTGGTTCTCCTACTGGTACCCCTCTCTTACGTCAGGTTGCAAGTATTTGTTCGTTGTCTGCAGGTGTTGTTTACGTGGTGTTGCGTGGTTCTCCTACTGGTTCGATTACCTCGGTCTCATCATTGAGGGACATATCTACCATTGTTGTGTTGCATCACCCCTTCATCTTTGGGGAAATACCGACGTAGTTCAAGCCAACATCAATGACCTAAGGTTTATCAATCCGTGGGAGACGTGGATGAAGATGGTCTCTCTCAAACAACCCTGCAACCAAATAACAAAGAGTCTCTTGTGTCCCCAACACACCCAATGCAATGGCAAATTGTATAGGTGGACTAGTTCGGCGAAGAGATGGTGATAAAAGTGTAATATGGATGGTAGAAATATGCTTTTATAATTTGAATAAATAAAAACAGCAAGGTAGAAATCGATAAAAGTGAGCACAAACGGTATTGCAATGCTTGAAAACAAGGTCTAGGGCCTGTACTTTTGCCAGTGCAATCTCTCAACAATGCTAATCTAATTGGATCATATAACCATCCCTCAATGTGCGATGAAGAATCACTCCAAAGTTCTTATCTAGCGGAGAACATAAGAAGAAATTGTTTGTTGGGTACGGACCCACCTCAAAGCTATTCTTTCCTATCAATCTATCCTAGAGTTTGTACTAAAATAACACCAAGCTATTCTTTGCAATCGATCTAACCAAAAGTTCGTACTAAAATAACACCATGTGATACACATCAACCAACTCTAATGTCACCTAGATACTCCAATGTCACCGCGAGTATCCATGAGTTGATTATACGATATGCATCAAACAGTTTCAGATTCATAATACTCAATCCAACACAAAGAATCTCAAATAGTGCCCCATGATTTCTACCGGAGAAACAAAAGACAAAAATGTGCATCAACCCCTATGCATATATTACCCCCATGTCAATCGGGAATCCGTGAGTTGAGTGCCAAAACATATATCAAGTGAATCAATGTAATAGCCCATTGTCACCACGGGTATTCATATGCAAGAGATATATTAAGTGCTCTCAAATCCATAAAAGTATTCAATCCGATAAAACGAAATCTTCAAAGGTAAAACTCAATTCATCACAACAAGATAGAGGGGGGAAAACACCACATGATCCAACTATATTAACAAAGCCTGCGATACATCAAGATTGTGTCAACTCTAGAACACGAGAGAGAGAGAGAGAGAGAAAGAGAGAGAGAGAGAGAGAGAGAGAGAGAGATTAAAGATATAGCTACTGGTACAAACCCTCAGCCCCGAGGGTGGACTACTCCCTCGTCATCATGGAGACAATAGGGATGATGAAGATGACCTCTGGTGATGATCTCCCCCTCCGGCAGGGTGCCGGAACAGGGTCCAGATTGGTTTTCGTGGATACAGAGGCTTGCGGCAGCGAAACTTCCGATCCAGGGTTATCTTTGGGGGTTTTGGAATATTTTACAATTTATAGGGCGAAGAGGCGGTGCGGGAGGCCACCGAGGTGGGCACAACCCACCAGCGCGCGTCTGGGCCCCAGGCGTGCCCAGGTGGGTTGTGCCCCCCTTAGGGCACCCCTTTGGTACTTCTTTGGCCCATGGGGTGTCTTCTGGTACAGAAAAAATCTCTAAAACATTTTGCTGTGTTTAGACTCCGTTTGGTATTGATTTTCTGCGATATAAAAAACAAGCAAAAAACAACAACTAGCACTGGGCACTATGTCAATAGGTTAGTCCCAAAAAATGATATAAAGTTGATATAAAATGATTGTAAAACATCCTAGAATGATAACGTAACAACACGGAACAATAAAAAATTATAGATACGTTGAAGACGTATCAACAACCACACGGACCCTGAGGCGCTTCTTCGGCACCACAAGAAGATATATGGAAGCTGCTCTTGAAGGCCCAGAAAAGTTGGCCAATGAAGACCGAGGACATCAGACTCGACATCAAGAATCCGGCCTCAGAGGTAAGCATTAGTTTTTTCGAAGACGTATTCGGCTGATGCTTTAACTAATAGATATTTTATCACCTGCCTTTTGCACTGGGCTGGACAACAAAGGTGGAGCGGATCAACTGTCTGGCACCGCTGCCGGAGAACCCAGCCACCCCCAGCTAACCAAGATGCTGGTCCCGGCGCCTTATCAGGCGCCAGAGAAGAAGGGCAAGGAGGCCAAGGGCGGCCCCCGCTGCAAAGGTCCTTCGGACACTGTGTCCGGAGAGACCGAAGTCATCTCCTCCCACGAAGGAGATGGGGGAGAAGAGGAGGAGGAGGAGGAGGTGGAAAGCGACTCCCCTCGTAAGGGGAGGAGGAAGAAGAGGACGGCATCCGAAGACCCGGAGGGGGAGATGCCAAAAAGAGGGAAGTTGGCCCTCATGGATAGTTTGGACTCAGAGTCCGAACAAGTCCACAAGAGACCTCCCAGGGTGAAGCCCTTGGCTGAATCATTAGCATTCCTAAACTTACTGTTCGTCTTTAGTCTTTCTGCCTCCTATTATGTAAGTTGTTTTGTTGTGTGCCTTTCAGCCCTCCCCGCGAGGTTCTGCATACTCCTTTATCGGAGGGGAACTCTCTGCCGCCTGAGCAGGAGGAGAGTGACACGCCGCCGTGAGCCCCCTTGCCGATCACCATGGAGGACACCGAAGTGTCGTCCAGAAGGACTACTCCTGGCCAAGGAGGGGCAGACGAGGCCGTTGAGAAATCTTCTGAGGTTAACACCTTGGTCGCGAAGACCTGGGGGAGGCGACCCCCATGACAACCGAAGGTGGGGAGACCCATCAATCCGGGCCCCCGCCAAACACCGTTCCGGAGACCAACGTGGCTTTGGGATCAGATAAGCACCCCCCTTCAAAAGAGGGGGGAGGAGCAGCAGCTCCATCAGCGGCCTCCATTAATCCGGAGGCGTCTCATGCTCTGGAGGAAGCACTGCAAAGTGCTTCCGTCATGGAGGAGCACCACACCCTGATGGGTGCGGTTATGGAAAGGGTTCAGTCTACTAAAAGCGGACTGAACGAAGCCTTCTGCAGCCTACTAACAAGCTTTGAGGTATGCGACGTAATGTTCTAAAAACTTTTCATATGAAAGGATAAACATGTATATAGACAGTAGCCCCTGATACTCTGTCCGGTTTAAAAAACGGATAGAGGATCCACATAATAATCCGGATAATAATATACTGTGCTACTTTTGTAATAGGCATCCATGTTGGCGGCTACTTCCCATGCTGCAGAGGTTTCTGAACTCAATCGGAAGCTTCGAGTTGTCGATGAGGAGATCGACCGCATCAACAAGCGGTTCGAGAAAATGCAAGGTATGCGGAGATTGTGAAGAAGGAATTTATTTTCATATCAGAAGTGATATGTATATTGAGTAGTTAACTCATGGAATTTTTTTGATTATGATCATAGTTGGCGCAGCCGAGGTCGAGACCCTCACGAACGCCCTTGCCCAAGCCAAGAAGGAGGCAGAGGCAAATAAGGCAGCCGCTGACAAAGCGGCTGCAGAGCTTGAGGCCGAGCAAACTGCCCGCCGCTAACATGAAGCTCGGGTGGCCGAAGTCGAGCAGGAGCTAAAAGACGCCATCCGCAAATGCGAGACCTTGGAGCAGAAGACTTCAGACCAGTCGTCTAAGATTGCCAAGGCTCTCCATGATGCCAAAGAGGCGCGGATAGAGTCCCGGAGTGCTCGCGAGGAGATCCAATGGGCGAGACAGATAGCGGCTGGTAAGGCCTTTATTTTGCAGAGTAGCTTTGGAGGTAAGAGGTATATCTTGCTTACCTGAGTTTGGAGTTCTCTAGGTGCGTTTGTCCGTCTTTCGAGGAGCGTCACCGATGCCGCGCAGTTTTTCTGAGCCCAGGAGGGGAATTCGACCAAGAAGCTGTTCTGGTCACAGTATCTCGCGCCGGAGCATCTGACGCCTCTAAGCGACCAGCTGAAGCAGCTGCGGAGCTGCATAGGGTGGTCGGCTTGGCCATGAAGGATCTAGTACTCCAACTCTGTCCAGCCGAGCCTATTCCCAGCACCTACTTCGGCTTAGTGAAGTGGCTTGTCGACGCGCGGCCGTGAATCGATGCTATAAAGCGTTCGACCTGCATAGCGGGTGCCCGGATGGCCTTCGGGCGGACCTGAAGGCCATCAAAGTGGCGACCACAGGTCCGCCTGAAGGCAAGGATCATCGGAAGCCGGAGAGGTACTTCGACAATGTCCTAGAAAGAGCCCGTGTAGTAGCGGGCCAATGTTCTAAGGACGTGGTATTTGAGTAAATGTGTTCGGGTTGTACAAACTATGTTATGAACCCGTCCTTTGAGATATCTATGCTTGCGCCTTTTTGTTTTAAGTGTTTTTTCCTCCTGTGCGACCCTTTATTGTTTATATTTCTGAAAGTTGCTAGTTGTCGGCTTCTGCCCCCATGTAGATGCTACAGGGGTGTTCCACATAACGCGTGACCGCACTTTATCCAACGTCTTGGTCCATAAAGGAGGCGTCCGCGGGATGAACCAGGCAATCGGACTATGTAACTTCATTACCTTCACTTAGCCATAGGAGTCTAAATGTGGGGCTAAGTACTAGCCCTTGTTGCGTGTGCGGCTATCGGACTACGGTGCCTTTGCCACGCGGCTGGACGAAGACTAGCCCCTCGTATAACACGGTGAGAATCGCTAACGATTTGTAGTGTAATACTAAGTCGCCAGATCGTTGGCCAGCTCTCGCTTATCATGACAGTCAGTTGTTGGCTTTCTCTACTGAGGTATTTGACCGGGCGAACCAGGAATACAATCACAGTAGTTCTCCCTTTACTACCTTAGCCGAGCGGGCGGAACGTAAGGAGGTAAGCACAAGAGCCGGGCAACCCAACTATGGACCAAAGACATGATTCGGAGCCGATGCATATAATGCAATATCCGGGACGCCGAAGAGTTCCCTATAGCTGTTCGAACTTTAGAATGTGCCAGGCCGAATACAGCCCCCGGTGTTAAGGCCGGACTAAAGCACGTGTGGCAGTCTGAAGTAGGGAGGGAATACAGATGATAATATAAAATAAGTACCGAACAAAAGTGGTGATCAACCGCTTCCTTTATACCCTGATTAATACGTCGAGACGTGTTGCGACAGATAATACCATGAATATCGTGGCCATGTACATGCCAAAAGTTTACATAAGGGAAAGGTTTCCACATGGCCTAAAAGTAGTGGTTTGAAGATCCTAGTGGGGCCCTGCCGCACGTCTGTGCCGTTTCTCCTTGGTAGGGAATCCTTTAAGAGGAAGGTTAGATGGTTGTCTGCAAAAAAGAGAAAGAGGGACCTAGAAAGGAGCCCCCGTGCAACCATAGAATTGGTAGGTTTTTAATAAACCTACAGTGAGAAAAAATATTTAAGGTCCAAATAGGGTCAAGCCGTACTATGGACTTTTTCTGCAGTGTGCCTCCGGTGTTGCCCAAGGTATTTTAAGTTCTTAGCTATGTACACGCGGCACGTATCCCACTACCTTATGGGGCAGTTGGCGGAGGCCGAACTGCTATTCGAGCTTCGGATCCATCGAGCTACGTACTGAGATGCGGACTGGACTCGCTCAACAATGTCATTGGTCTCGATGACCGATATATTGTTCGGCTTGATGAGGCCGCCATGCACCTCGGCTGCTAGGGTCGCGATGTGCTCCCCAGTATGAAGGGAGCGCTCCATATTTCCATTGACTGTGATGATGCCACGCGGTCCAGGCATTTTGAGCTTCAGATAAGCATAGTGCATGACTGCATTAAAGGGGGCTAAAGTAGTTCGTCCGAGCAATGCATAATAACCACTGTGGAAGGGGACGATGTCGAAGATCAATTCTTTGCTTCAGAAGTTGTTTGGAGAGCCGAATACTACTTCCAATGTTAAGGAGCCCATGCAGCGGGCCTCCACGCCTGGTATTACTCCTTTAAAGGTAGTGTTACTGGGCTTGATTCTTGATGGGTTGATACCCATTTTACGGACAGTGTCTTGATAGATCAAGTTAAGGCTGCTGCCGCGGTCCATAAGGACTCTAGTGAGATGGTATCCGTCGATGATAGGATCAAGCACCAGGGTGGCGGAACCCCCGTGACAGATATTGGTTGGGTGGTCCCCGCGATCAAAGGTGATCGGACAATCCGACCATGGATTGAATTTTGGGGCGACGGGCTCTACGGCGTAGTCGTCCCTTAATGCGCGATTGCGCTCCCTCTTGGGGATGTGGGTGACATAGATCATGTTCACCATTTTCACCTCGGGGGGAAACTGCTTCTGCCCCCAGTGTTCGACTGACGGGGCTCATCATCGTCCTCACTTGGAGGTCCTTTCCCCTTATGTTCGGTATTTAATTTACTGGCCTTCTTAAAAACCTAGCAATTTCTATTGGTGTGATTGGTAGGCTTGTCGGGGGTGCCATGAATCTGGCAAGGCCTCTCGAGGATTTTGTCCAAGTTGGATGGACCGTATCTATTGCCCTTGAAAGGCTTCTTCCTCTGACCTGGTTTGGAACCACTGAATCCGGCGTTGACTGTCGTATCTTCTATTTCGTCGTTATTGTTCCAACACTTGTTTTTGTTGCGTCGTGGTCTACCATTGCCGTCCCTGGCCTCAGAAGTGCTGGGGTCGCTGGAACTGTTGCTTCTACGAGCCAACCAGCTATCTTCGCCTGCACAGAAGCGGGTCATGAGTGTAGTAAGAGCTGTCATGGTCTTCGACTTTTCCTACCTGAGGTGTCGGGCGAGCCATTCGTCACGAACGCTGTGTTTGAAAGCTGCTAAGGCTTCGGTGTCTGGACAGTCCATGATTTGGTTCTTTTTAGTTAGGAACCGATTCCAAAGTTTGCGAGGTCACTCCGGGTTGCTGGAGTATGTGACTTAGGTCATCAGTATCCGGTGGCCGGACATAAGTGCCCTAAAAGTTGGCCCGGAAAGCATCTTCTAAATCTTCCCAGCTCCAAATGGAGTTCTCTGGTAGGCTATTCAACCAGTGTCGTGCTGGTCCCTTCAACTTTAGAGGGAGGTATTTAATGGCGTGGAGGTCATCTCTGCGAGCCATGTGAATGTGGAGAAGAAAATCTTCAATCCATACGGCAGGGTCCATCGTTCCATCGTACTGCTCGATGTTCACGGGTTTAAACCCTTTTGGAAATTGGTGCTGCATTACTTCATCGGTAAATCACATATAGGGTGTGCGGCACCTCTATACCGGGCGACATCGCGACGAAGTACGGATGACATCTGTGTTTGATGCTGACCCCGAACTTGATGATGCCCATCATGCCAGGTGATACGTCTCCAACGTATCTATAATTTTTGATTGTTCCATGCTATTATATTACCCGTTTTGGATGTTTATGGGCTTTACTCTACACTTTTATATCATTTTTGGGACTAACCTACTAACCGGAAGCCTAGCCCGAATTGCTGTTTTTTTGCCTATTTGAGTGTTTTGTAGAAAAGGAATATCAAACGGAAGCATGAAAGGATCGATATAGTTGACTAGAGGGGGGGGATAGGCAACTAACAAGTTTTAGCTTTTCTTTACCAAATTAAACTTTGCATCAAAGTAGGTTGTCTAGATATGCAACTAGGTGAGCAACCTATATGATGCAACAACAACAAGCACACAAGCAAGCAGGGGATACAACACAAATAGGCTTGCACAAGTAAAGGCACGAGATAACCAAGAGTGGAGCGGGTGAAGACGATGATGTTTACCGAAGTTCCTTCCTTTTGAGGGGAAGTATGTCTCCGTTAGAGCAGTGTGGAGGCACAATGCTCCCCAAGAAGCCACTAGGGACACCGTATTCTCCTCACTCCCTCACACAATGCGAGATGCCGTGATTCCACTATTGGTGCCCTTGTAGGCGGCGACCGAACCTTTACAAACAAGGTTGGGGCAATCTCCACAACTTAATTGGAGGCTCCCAACGACACCACGAAGCTTCACCACAATGGACTATGGCTTCGCGGTGACCTCAACCGTCTAGGGTGCTCAAACACCCAAGAGTAACAAGATCCACTAGGGATTAGTGGGGGAATCAAATTTCTCTTGGTGGAAGTGTAGATCTGGGCCTTCTCAACCAATCCCGAGCAAATCAACAAGTTTGATTAGCTAGGGAGAGAGATCGGGCGAAAATGGAGCTTGGAGCAACAATGGAGATTTGGGGGAAGAGGTAGGTCAACTTTGGAGAAGAAGACCCCGTTTTATAGAGGAGGGAACAATCCAACTGTTACCCCCCAGAACAGCCCCGCAGAGGGCGGTACTACCGCAGAGGGCAGCAGTACTACCGCTAGCCCCAGCGGTACTACCGCTTCCCCTCGCGGTACTGTCGTGCAGCCAGGGAGGGCAAGCAGATGGGCAGAGGATGGACCCAGTGTAGTACTGCCATGGTGGTAGGGCAGTACTACCGCTCTTGAGCGGTACTACCGCTTCTACTGCCGCTGCTTAGTGCCGCACAACCCGACACGAGGGGCGACTGACTCGAGTCAATGCAGTAGGAGCTCAGTACCGCAGTAGTACTATGGCTGAGGACCCACAGGCGGTAATACCGCTGCAGAGCGATACTACTGCCTGTGGCTCTTGAGCGGTACTACCGCTGGGCACCACGGTACTACCGCTGGGACCAAGCCACACCCATAGAAGGGGAAGAAAACCTCCATCGAAGCGGGAAGGCTCAGTGGGTGCAAAACGAATGTGTACATGTTGATTCCACCCTAGCCTTACCAAAAGCGGATCCCCTCTTGATAGTACGGTGACTCCTACGAAACATGTCCACCAAAACAGAAACGAAGGAGCTACACCGTCTTCATTAAAACTCCGAGGGGAAGGAATCGTCTTGTGCCAAAGGATGAATCTCTGAAATGCTCAAAGAACACGATTAGTCCACAAACGTGTTGTCATCAATCGCCAAAACTACATCGAGAGAGATATGCCTTAACAATCTCCCCCTTTTTGGTGGAATGATGACAACAAGGGATTTGCACAAGGATAGTACAAGGATGAAGAGATACTTAGAACTACAAAATATAGACGGGCTCCCCCTGAATGTGTGCACCTAATTAGTAGTGCCTTTGGAATGCAAAGCACACACATTAGGATCAACACTCCCCCTATATTTTATAGTCCAACAACCTAAGCATATGGGTACGTGTGAGCAGGGTATATAAGAGGATAAGTATGTAACTCACAAATTACCAAAGTACTTGATGGGCATAGATAATACTGGATAAGGTAGCATATGTCTCACACCATATGAGTGGAACTAGGTCTCACAGGCACAAAACCAAATCAAGCAAACGACAAGAGAAAGCAATGACACAACAAACCGCAAAGACACACACACTCGCAACTCGGCACAAATCCCTATACTCTCTCCCCCTTTGGCATCGAGACACCAAAAAGGCAAAGAGCATTGCTACGGCTCCAGGTGATAGCAAACTGAGGATCTCGAACATCACATCCCAGCGAGATCGTCTACACCGCCATCTTCGGTCGAAAACTGCTCGGCGTCTGAATCGGTCCACTGGCAGTGCTGCTGAACCCACTCCTCCTCATCAGTGATCCTTCCCTCAGATCCGCTATTAATAGTTGCACCCAACTGACGCATGAGCTCCTTGTGACGGCTGCGGGCCTTCTTCTCAGAGACATGAGACATGTACTGGCCATGAGACTCCATGCAGAAGAGTTTCTTCATCTTACGCTTAATCTTCTTTGCCCAAGAGGGCTCCACTCCGGAGGGCTCATAGTACTCATCATCATCGGCCTCAGCCTCGCCCTCGATCTCCATGTCAGCCGCTGTAGATGGACCTCCAGACTTAGGAGCCGGAGTGCCCCAATTATCCTTCTTTCTCAGACGCTTGATCTCATGAGAAACCAATTCTCCAGTTTCCAGCAGAACCCTGGGATAGACATGTGCCCAGGCCTTCTCAATGAGCAACATGATAAATAGACCATAGATCGGGCACTTGCGCTCAGAAACGGCAGAAAAAAGTTCAGACCACATAACATGAGAAATGTCTAGGGACTCGCCAGTGTCTGTTTCCTTCTCGTGCTGGCAGAAGAGAAGCATGTCCACGAGATAGGAGTGGACCATATCCAGATTCCCGATACGAGGGAATAGAGTCTCTCTGAAAATGCGGTGAAGGACATACAGAAAGGTAGGTAGCTCATAGGTTTCCTTCTCAGTCACGGGGTGAATCTTCACAGAACAGTAGGGCCAGAGAGCTTGCTTGTGAGTGGAGGTTGCATTGCGGTGAGGGCGGAAGCCGACTGGAGTCTCAAGCCCGTGATCTTCCACCCCAAGTAACTCCATGAAGGCCTTCCAATTGACAGAAAGCAACTTGCCATTTGCCATCCAAGTCAGAGTCCTTTCTGCATCAGTCCCGAGATAGACAGTGGCATAGAATTGAGCCACCAAATCTGCATCAAAGTCCTTGTTTAACTGCATGATTCTGAGGATGTTCAGCTGAGAGCACATCTGAAGGGCTTTGCCAAAGTACTCAGGGTCCTTTTCCATAGCATCCGTGTCGATGGAGCGCACATCAACATAGAGATTCTTCTTAGCCTTGATCACATCAAAGTAGATGGCAAACTGAAAACGATTCCAGAACGGGCGGTTGACCAAAGTGGGCTCTTGGTCTTCCGCATAGGGGTTGCAGCGACGCCTTTCCCAAAATTCCTTGGCAGTCATCTCAGTCACAATCTTTCCCCTCGGCTTCGGTTTGTTGGCAGGCTTCTTCTTGAGTTGAGGCGGAGGATGAGAACTTGAGGAAGCACCCGCTATCTCAGAGGTGCGGTAGCACTTTGACGTTGAACGTCCGGGGTTGACATGGTGGGCTTGCTACTCAGGATGTTCATCACCTGGAACCAAACACACGAGCAAAAGAAACAACACGAAAGAAAGAGCATAAGCCTCCAAATGAAGCAACATGGATCAAAAAGTGGTAGGAGAATGATGGGATTGGGCATTCAGCGGTAGTACCGCGACCCAACCGCGGTAGAACCGCTTGAGCGGTAGTACCGCGCCAGATGAGCGGTAGTACCGCTCTAGACGGGGAACGGAGGTTCCCTACTACCATGGACAGATCTGGCACTACCGGTGATGCCAAATTCAAAAATAAACCTACCAAACTTCAATCCAAAAGGCCTAGAAGCCATCTCCATCCTACTCAAGCCTCGACTTAGCCAAAAATCAAGAAAAACAATGCCTATTGCCCCTAACAACTAGATGTGAGATCTAGGAAAATATAAAAGGGGAACGGGGGCAATACCGGCATCCATGGCAAGAGGACGCGGTGGGGATCGACTCCACCGGAGGAATTGGAGAGGAGCGGCATGAAGACGGCGGCCGACCGAAGCCCTCCTGCGGCGAGACATCGCTGGAGCAACGAAGAAGACGAGCGAGTGGAGCGAATGGGTATGGGGAAGAAAACCAACTCCCCCTGCCCCAACATAACCCCCACGCCCGCCTCAGAGCGGTAGTACCGCTTGGAGTGGGCAGTAGTATCGCTTGATCATTATCAGCGGTAGTACCGTGCACCCAGCGGTAGTACCGCTCAGCCGCAAGAAGACTGGCTCAAAAATCTTAGCTCAAGAAAAGAAAACGACTGGAAACGAGAGCAAACACAAACGCAAAAACCAACACAAAGAGGACGAGAACCACACTCCTCTCCAAGAGGGGGCGGTGGCTGAGGCCACCTATGTTTGAGTCCAGAGGTATGGCGCCGCAAAGATTTTAACCTTGAGCCCATGACCAAAACTCATCTTTGAAGCACAAGTGCCATCAAAAATGGCTAATGTGAAAGAGTTTGATTAGTTTATGCATAATGGGGGCAGGGAGAGTTCATTGAGATAACAACACTCCCCATATGTCCATGCCTACACCTAGACAAGAAAGCATGATGAGTATGGTGGGGTGTGCAAGGGTTCAAGCCACATTGCTTGAATCAATGATATTTAGCTCATGCCTTAACTCGCGAAATCTTGCTTCATCCAAGGGCTTCGTGAAAATATCTGCAAGGTTATCATGAGTGTTGACATAGTTGAGCTCGATCTCCCCTCGCCTAATATGATCCCGGATGAAGTGATACACGAGTCTCAATATGCTTCGTCTTGAAGTGTTGCACCGGGTTGAGAGAAATCTTGATGGCACTTTCATTGTCACACCAAAGAGGCACTTTGTCACAAATGACACCGTAATCCTTTAAAGTTTGCCTCATCCATAAGAGTTGTGCACAACAACTACCGGCCGCCACATACTCCGCTTCGGTGGACGGGAGAGACACACAACTTTGCTTCTTGGAAGACCAACTCACCAAAGAGCAACCAAGAAATTGGCACCCTCCGGAAGTGGACTTCCTATCCACTTTGTCTCCCGCCCAATCGGAATCCGAATATCCTTCAAGCTTTAAGTTTGCTCCTCTTGGGTACCATAAGCCAAAGTTTGGGGTATGAGCCAAATATCGGAAGATCCGCTTGACCGCCACAAAGTGGCTCTCCTTGGGTGCGGCTTGAAACCATGCACAAATACCCACACTCAACATGATATCTGGTCTAGATGCACAAAGGTAAAAGCAAGGAGCCAATCATGGAGCGATATACCTTTTGATCCACCGCTTTACCATTGGGATCAATGTCAAGTTGGCACTTGGTGGGCATTGGAGTGGAAGCCGGCTTGACATCACTTAGCTTGAATCTTTTTAGCACGTCTTGAGTGTATTTGGCTTGGTTTATGAAGGTACCTTCTCTTCTTTGCTTGATATCAAAACCGAGGAAGAACTTCAACTCTCCCATCGAAGACATCTTGAACTTAGAGGTCATGAGAGTGGCAAATTCCTCATTGAAAGCTTTGTTAGGGGAACCAAAGATAATATCATCAACATATAGTTGGCACACAAACAACTCCCCTTAGACCTTCTTAGTAAAAAGAGTGGGATCAATTTGCCCGACTTCAAATCCACGATCTTGCAACAACTCGGTAAGGTGGTCATACCACGCACGTGGGGCTTGCTTGAGGCCATAGAGTGCCTTATCGAGTTGATACACATGATCGGGGAAGTAGGGATCCTCAAACCCGGGGGGTTACTTGACATAAACCAACTCATTAATAGGAACATTAAGAAAAGCACTCTTCACATCCATTTGTTGTAACTTAAAGTTGTGATGGGAAGCATAAGCAATCAACAAACGAATGGATTCAAGGCGAGCAACGGGGGCAAAGGTCTCACCGTAGTCGATACCCTCGACTTGGGAGTAGCCTTGTGCTACCAATCTTGCCTTGTTGCGAACGATGGTCCCATGAGCATCTTGCTTGTTCTTGAATATCCACTTGGTTCCAGTGACATTGTGGTTCCCCATTGGCCTTGGCACCAATCTCCACACCTTGTTGTACTCGAAGTTGTTGAGTTCTTCATGGATGGCATTGAGCCAATCCGGATCTTCGAGCGCCTCATAGACCTTTTGAGGTTCAACACAAGTGACAAACGCGTGATGTTCACAATAGTTTGCTAATTGTCTATGAGTGCTTACCCCCTTTCTTAGGCTTCCAACCACATTTTCCATGAGATGACCTTGGGTAGTGAGATTGGAAGCAATCTTCACGGCATGACGCTCTAATTCCTCCTCAGATGTGAAAGGAGAAGGGGTAACTTGATCATCTTGAGTGTCGTCTTGAGCTTGTTCTTGATCTTGAGCTTGCTCTTGATCTTGAACTTGCTCGAGGGGGAGAACTTGACCTTGGGCATCATTTGGTGGTTCACCACCATCTTGAGGTTGATCTTGCCCTTGGTCTTGTTCATGAGGTTGAGGGCCTTCACTTTGTTCTTCGGAAGCGTGTGGGTCTTGGGTTGGTGATGGCTCCACTTGAGTGGAGCATTGTCCTTATCCTTCGGCCACAAGGGGTTCCTCAATGGGTAGGATATGACCCACACCCATTCTTCTTATGGCTTGGGGAGGAATTTCATCACCTACATCACAAGTACGACTTTTCTCCACTTGGGAGCCGTTATTTTCGACAAACTCCACGTCACACGTCTCCTCAATGAGTCTGATGGACTTGTTGAGGACACGGTAAGCATGGGAGTTTGTAGCATAACCAACAAATATGCCCTCATAAGCTCTAGCCTCAAATTTAGACAAACGAACACCTTTCTTGAGAATGAAACACTTACACCCGAACACCCAGAAGTACTTGAGGTTGGGCTTGTTACCGGTAAGTATTTCATAAGGAGTGTTGTTCAAGCCTTTGCGGAGATAGAGTCGATTGGATGCATGACATGCTGTGTTGATGGCTTCGGGCCAAAAGTTGTATGGAGACTTGAACTCTGCCATCATGGTCCTTGCCGCATCCATCAACGTCCGGTTCTTCCTTTCCGCGACACCATTTTGTTGAGGGGTATATGGGGCAGAATATTGATGCTTAATCCCCTCCTCACTAAGAAACTCATCCAAGGTGTAGTTCTTGAATTCGGTGCCATTGTCACTCCTAATTATCAAGATCTTTGCATCATGTTGACATTGAGCTTCATTTGCAAAGTCGATGATGGTTTGTTGAGTCTCACTCTTCCTTTACAAGAAATATACCCAAGTGTATCTTGAATAATCATCCACAATCACCAATCAGTACTTTCTACCCCCAAGACTATCAAAGGATGGAGGCCCAAATAGATCCATGTGAAGGAGCTCCAAAGGTCTCTTTGAGTAGATGATAGTCGTGGGAGGGTGAGCCTTCTCATGAAGCTTTCCTTCGATACAAGCACTGCAAGCACGATCTTTGGCAAATAACATTTGTTAGTCCACGGACATGGTCCCCCTTGAGAAGACTTTGCAAAGATATCATATTGACGTGGGCTAAACGGCGATGCCAAAGCCATCCCACATCAACTTTAGCCATTAGGCATGTCGCGGTCTTAGTGGGTCGCTCTGAAAAGTTAATCACATAAAGACCGTTCTCGACATCCCCAACAAAGGCTACTTTAAGAGTCTTGCTCCACAAGAGGGCCATGGTATCAATATCAAAGAAAGTGGCAAAGCCCATGAGTGCAAGTTGATGAATGGAAAGTAGATTGTAAGCAAGGGACTCAACAAGCATGACTTTCTCGATCGTTAGATCATGAGAAATGACAACCTTGCCAAGACCCAATACCTTAGAGGACGAGGCATCACCCCACTCGACATCGGTGGGTATAGAAGGGATCTTGTGCACGTCCACCACCAAATCCTTGCTTCCGGTCATATGATTCGTTGCTCCACTATCGAGCAACCATGATCCTCAACCGGAAGCAAACACCTACAAGAGATCAATGCTTGGTTTTAGGTACCCATTTAGTAATGGGTCCTTTGATGTTAGCAACAAGGGTCTTAGGAACCCAAATAGACCATTCAATGAACTCATAAGGAGAACCAACAAATTTAGCATAAACATTCCCATCACTAGCACAACACAACACATAAGAAGGGTTAAAGTCGTCGGCTTTGTTGGAAGGGGTGGCATTGCCCTTTTTGACATCACCACCCTTCACATTGTTCTTCTTATCCTTAGGAGCACCCTCTCCCTCCTTCACAAAAGTTTGCTTGAGAGGAGGAGGTCGTTTGGCCTTGTCGTTCTTCTTCTTGTTCTTGGACTTGGGTGCGAACCCAACTCCCTCCTTGGCCACAACTTCCTTTTGATTGCTCAAAAGGTCGTTGAGGTTCTTCTCACCTTGTATGCACGTCACAAGGCCTTTCTCGAGTTGCTCCTTCAACTTGGCATTCTCCTCCACAAGATGCACATGCTCACAACACGGGTTAGTGGCATTTGCATTATCAATTAATACCATATGAGGAAAGGTGGCTTTTTCTTTGGTTAGCTTAACTTGGAGTTGATCATGAGACTCCTTGAGGCTAGCATGAGCACCCTTCAAGACCTTGTGGGCCTTATCGAGTATATCAAACTCCTCCTTGAGTATAGCATGGTCAACGCCAAGTTTAGCCTTCTCGGAAGTTAGCGGATGAGACACAACAAGAGCATGATCAAGATCTTTCCTTAACTTAGCATGGTCATTGTTGTGTGACTCCTCAAGAGCCAAATGATGCCCACGCTCTTCCTCAAGAGCATTAGAGAGATCCAACTGAAGGAAATATGCCCTAGAGGCAATAATAAAGTTATTATTTATTTCCTTATATCATGATAAATGTTTATTATTCATGCTAGAATTGTATTAACCGGAAACATATTACATGTGTGAATACATAGACAAACATAATGTCACTAGTATGCCTCTACTTGACTAGCTCGTTAATCAAAGATGGTTAAGTTTCCTAACCATAGACATGAGTTGTTATTTGATTAATGGGATCACATCATTAGGAAAATGATGTGATTGACTTGACCCATTCCGTTAGCTTAGCACTTGATCGTTTAGTATGTTGTTATTGCTTTCTTGATGACTTATACAAAGTTCCTATAACTATGAGATTATGCACCTTCCATTTACGGGAGGAACACTTTGTGTGCTACTAAACGTCACAACGTAACTGGGTGATTATAAAGGAGCTCTACAGGTGTCTCCAAAGGTACATGTTGAGTTGGCATATTTCGAGATTAGGTTTTGTCACTCCGAATGTCGGAGAGGTATCTCTGGGCCCTCTCGGTAATGCACATCACTACAAGCCTTGCAAGCAATGTAGCTAATGAGTTAGTTACGGAATGATGCATTACGTAACGAGTAAAGAGACTTGCCGGTAACGAGATTGAACTAGGTATTGGATACCGACGATCGAATCTCGAGCAAGTAACATACCGATGACAAAGGGAACAACGTATGTTGTTATGCGGTTTGACTGATAAAGATCTTTGTAGAATATGTAGGAGCCAATATGAGCATCCAGGTTTCGCTATTGGTTATTGACCGGAAACTGTTCTAGGTCATGTCTACATAGTTCTCGAACCCGTAGGGTCCGCACGCTTAACGTTACGATGACAGTTATATTATGAGTTTATAGTTTTTGATGTACCGAAGGTTGTTCGGAGTCCCGGATGTGATCACGGACATGACGAGGAGTCTCGAAATGGTCGAGACATAAAGATTGATATATTGGAAGCCTATATTTGGATATCGGAATC
>NC_057801.1:464451738-464458604 GCF_018294505.1 Triticum aestivum
AGGGCAGGCCGCGCGCCCCCTCCCCCTAGCCCGAATAGGACAAGGAAGGGGGGGGGGCGGCGCCCCCCTTTCCTCTTTTCCCCTTCCGCCTTCCTTCTCCAACAAGGCAAAAGGAGGGAGTCCTACTCCCGGTGGGAGTAGGACTCCTCCAGGCGCACCCCTAGGGGCCGACCGCACCTCCCCCCTCCCTCCTTTATATACGGGGGCAGGGGGACACCTCATGACACACAAGTTGATCTTCGTGATCGTTACTTAGCCGTGTGCGGTGCCCCCCTCCACCATATTCCACCTCGGTCATATCATAGCGGTGCTTAGGCGAAGCCCTGCGTCGGTAGAACATCATCACCGTCACCACACTATCATGCTGACGGAACTCTTCCCCGACACCCTGCTGGATCGGAGTCTGGGGATCGTCATGGAGCTGAACGTGTGCTGAACTCGGAGGTGCCATACGTTCGGTACTTGGATCGGTCAGATCGTGAAGACATACGACTACATTAACCGCGTTGTTACAATGCTTCCGCTTTCGGTCTATGAGGGTACGTGGACAACACTCTCCTCTCTCGTTGATATGCATCACCATGATCTTGCGTGTGCGTAGATTTTTTTTTGAAATTACTACGTTCCCAACAGTGGCATCCGAGCCTAGGTTTTATGCGTTGATGTTATATGCACGAGTAGAACACAAGTGAGTTGTGGGCGATACAAGTCATACTGCTTACCAGCATGTCATACTTTGGTTCAGCGGTATTGTTGGATGAAGTGGCCCGGACTGACATTACGCGTACGCTTACGCGAGACTGGTTCTACCGATGTGCTTTGCACACAGGTGGCTGGCGGGTGTCAGTTTGTCCAACTTTAGTTGAACCAAGTGTGGCTACGCCCGGTCCTTGAGAAGGTTAAAATAGCACTAACTTGACGAACTATCGTTGTGGTTTTGATGCGTAGGTAAGAACGGTTCTTGCTCAGCCCGTAGCAGCCACGTAAAACTTGCAACAACAAAGTAGAGGACGTCTAACTTGTTTTTGCAGGGCATGTTGTGATGTGATATGGTCAAGACGTGATGCTATATTTTATTGTATGAGATGATCATGTTTTGTAACCGAAGTTATCGGCAACTGGCAGGAGCCATATGGTTGTCGCTTTATTGTATGAAATGCAAATGCCCTGTAATTGCTTTACTTTATCACTAAGCGGTAGCGATAGTCGTAGAAGCAATAGATGGGGAAACGACAACGATGCTATGATGGAGATCAAGGTGTCGCGCCGGTGACGATGGTGATCATGACGGTGCTTCGGAGATGGAGATCACAAGCACAAGAAGATGATGGCCATATCATATCACTTATATGGATTGCATGTGATGTTTATCCTTTATGCATCTTATCTTGCTTTGATTGACGGTAGCATTTTAAGATGATCTCTCACTAATTATCAAGAAGTGTTCTCCCTGAGTATGCACCATTGCGAACGTTCTTCGTGCTGAGACACCACGTGATGATCGGGTGTGATAGGCTCTACGTTCAAATACAACGGGTGCAAAACAGTTGCACACGCGGAATACTCAGGTTAAACTTGACGAGCCTAGCATATACAGATATGGCCTCGGAACACGGACATCAAAAGGTCGAACATGAATCGTATAGTAGATATGATCAACATAGTGATGTTCACCATTGAAACTACTCCATCTCACGTGATGATCGGACATGGTTTAGTTGATTTGGATCACGTGATCACTTAGATGACTAGAGAGATGTCTGTCTAAGTGGGAGTTCTTAAGTAATATGATTAATTGAACTTAAATTTATCATGAACTTAGTACCTGATAGTATTTTGCTTGTCTATGTTATTTGTAGATAGATGGCTCGTGTTGTTGTTCCGTTGAATTTTAATGTGTTCCTTGAGAAAGCTAAGTTGAAAGATGATGGTAGCAATTACACGAATTGGGTCCGTAACCTGAGGATTATCCTCATTGATGCACAGAAGAATTACGTCCTGGAAGCACCGCTGGGTGCCAGGCCTGCTGCAAATGCAACTGACGACGTTAAGAATGTCTGGCAGAGCAAAGCTGATGACTACTCGATAGTTCAGTGTGCCATGCTTTACAACTTGGAACCGGGTCTTCAACGACGTTTTGAACGTCATGGAGCATATGAGATGTTCCAGGAGTTGAAGTTAATATTTCAAGCAAATGCCCGGATTGAGAGATATGAAGTCTCCAATAAATTCTATAGTTGTAAGATGGAGGAGAATAGTTTTGTCAGTGAACATATACTCAAAATGTCTGGGTATAATAATCACTTGATTCAACTGGGAGTTAATCTTCCTGATGATAGTGTCATTGACAGAATTCTCCAATCACTGCCACCAAGCTACAAGAGCTTCGTGATGAACTATAATATGCAAGGGATGGAGAAGACTATTCCCGAGCTCTTCGCAATGCTAAAGGCTGCAGAGGTAGAAATCAAGAAGGAGCATCAAGTGTTGATGGTCAATAAGACCACTAGTTTCAAGAAAAAGGGCAAAGGGAAGAAGAAGGGGAACTTCAAGAAAAACAGCAAACAAGTTGCTGCTCAAGAGAAGAAACCCAAGTCTGGACCTAAGCCTGAGACTTAGTGCTTCTACTGCAAGCAGGCTGGACACTGGAAGCGGAACTGCCCCAAGTATTTGGCGGATAAAAAGGATGGCAAAGTGAACAAAGGTATATGTGATATATATGTTATTAATGTGTACCTTACTAATGCTCGCATTAGCACCTAGGTATTCGATACTGGTTCTGTTGCTAATATTTGCAACTCGAAACAGGGACTACGGATTAAGCGAAGATTGGCTAAGGACGAGATGACGATGCGCGTGGGAAATGGTTCCAAAGTCGATGTGATCGCGGTCGGCACGCTACCTCTACATCTACCATCGGGATTAGTTTTAGACCTAAATAATTATTATTTGGTGCCAGTGTTAAGCATGAACATTATATCTGGATCTTGTTTGATGCGAGACGGTTATTCATTTAAATCAGAGAATAATGGTTGTTCTATTTATATGAGTAATATCTTTTATGGTCATGCACCCTTGAAGAGTGGTCTATTTTTATTGAATCTCGATAGTAGTGATACACATATTCATAATGTTGAAGCCAAAAGATGCAGAGTTGATAATGATAGTGCAACTTATTTGTGGCGCTGTCGTTTAGGTCATATTGGTGTAAAGCGCATGAAGAAACTCCATACTGATGGACTTCTGGAATCACTTGATTATGAATCACTTGGTACTTGCGAACCGTGCCTCATGGGCAAGATGACTAAAACACCGTTCTTCGGAACTATGGAGTGAGCAACTGATTTATTGGAAATCATACATACTGATGTATGTGGTCCAATGAATATTGAAGCTCGTGGCGGGTATCGTTATTTTCTCACCTTCACAGATGATTTGAGCAGATATGGGTATATCTACTTGATGAAACACAAGTCTGGAACATTTGAAAAGTTCAAAGAATTTCAGAGTGAAGTGGAAAATCATCGTAACAAGAAAATAAAATTTCTACGATCTGATCGTGGAGGAGAATATTTGAGTTACGAGTTTGGTTTACATTTGAAACAATGCGGAATAGTTTTGCAACTCACGCCACCCGGAACACCACAATGAAATGGTGTGTCCGAACGGCGTAATCGTACTTTACTCGATATGGTATGATCTATGATGTCTCTTACTGATTTACTACTATCGTTTTGGGGTTATGCTTTAGAGACGGCCGCATTCACATTAAATAGGGCACCATCAAAATCCATTGAGACGACGCCTTATGAACTATGGTTTGGCAAGAAACCAAAGTTGTCGTTTCTTAAAGTTTGGGGCTGCGATGCTTATGTGAAGAAACTTCAACCAGATAAGCTCGAACCCAAATCGGAGAAATGTGTCTTCATAGGATACCCAAAAGAGACTATTGGGTACACCTTCTATCACAGATCTGAGGGAAGATTTGCGTTGCTAAAATCGGATCCTTTCTAGAGAAAGAGTTTCTCTCGAAAGAAGTGAGTGGGAGGAAAGTAGAACTTGATGAGGTAACTGTACCTGCTCCCTTATTTGAAAGTAGTTCTTCACAAGAACCGGTTCCTGTGATAACTACACCAATCAGTGAGGAAGCTAATGATATTGATCATGAAACTTCAGATCAAGTTACTACTGAACCTCGTAGGTCTACCAGAGTAAGATCCGCACCAGAGTGGTACGGCAATCCTATTCTGGAAGTCATGTTACTTGACCATGGCGAACCTACAAACTATGAGGAAGCGATGATGAGCCGAGATTCTGCAAAATGGCTTGAGGCCATGAAATCTGAGATGGGATCCATGTACGAAAACAAAGTATGGACTTTGGTTGACTTGCCCGATGATCGGCAAGCCATCGAAAATAAATGGATCTTCAAGAAGAAGACTGACGCTGATGGTAATATAACTGTCTACAAAGCTCGACTTGTTGCGAAAGGTTTTCGACAAGTTCAAGGAGTTGATTATGATGAGACTTTCTCACCCATACGATGCTTAAGTCTGTCCGAATCATGTTAGCAATTGCCGCATTTTATGATTATGAAATTTGGCAAATGGATGTCAAAACTGCATTCCTGAATGGATTTCTGGAAGAAGAGTTGTATATGATGCAACCAGAAGGTTTTGTCGATCCAAAAGGTGCTAACAAACTGTGCAAGCTCCAGCGATCCATTTATGGACTGGTGCAAGCATCTCGGAGTTGGAATAAATGCTTTGATAGTGTGATCAAATCATATGGTTTTATACAGACTTTTGGAGAAGCCTGTATTTACAAGAAAGTGAGTGGGAGCTCTGTAGCATTTTTGATATTATATGTAGATGACATATTGTTAATTGGAAATGATATAGAATTTTTGGATAGCATAAAGGGATACTTGAATAAAAGTTTTTCAATGAAAGACCTAGGTGAAGCTGCTTACATATTGGGCATCAAGATCTATAGAGATAGATCAAGATGCTTAATTGGACTTTCACAAAGCACATACCTTGATAAAATTTTGAAAAAGTTCAAAATGGATCAGGCAAAGAAAGGGTTCTTGCCTGTATTACAAGGTGTGAAGTTGAGTCAGACTCAATGCTCGACCATAGCAGAAGATAGAGAGAAAATGAAAGATGTTCCCTATGCTTCAACCATAGGCTCTATCATGTATGCAATGCTGTGTACCAGACCTGATGTATGCTTAGCAATAAGTTTAGCAGGGGGGTACCAAAGTAATCCAGGAGTGGATCAAGTGACACCGGTCAATAATATCCTGAAATACCTGAAAAGGACTAAGGATATGTTTCTCGTTTATGGAGGTGACAAAGAGCTAGTCGTAAATGATTACGTCGATGCAAGCTTTGACACTGATCCGGATGATTCTAAATCGCAAACCGGATACGTGAATGGTGGAGCTGTCAGTTGGTGCAGTTCTAAACAAAGCGTCGTGGCGGGATCTACATGCGAAGCAGAGTACATAGCTACTTCAGAAGCAGCAAATGAATGAGTCTGGATGAAGGAGTTCATTTCCAATCTAGGTGTCATACCTAGTGCATCGGGACCAATGAAGATCTTCTGTGACAATACTGGTGCAATTGCTTTGGCAAAGGAATCCAGATTTTACAAGAGGACCAAGCATATCAAAAGATGCTTCAATTCCATCCGGGACCAAGTCCAGGTGGGAGACATAGAGATTTGCAAGATACATACGGATCTGAATGTTGCAGACCTGTTGACTAAGCCTCTTCCATGAGCAAAACATGATCAGCACCAAGACTCCATGGGTGTTAGAATCATTACTGTGTAATCTAGATTATTGACTCTAGTGCAAGTGGGAGACTGAAGGAAATATGCCCTAGAGGCAATAATAAAGTTATTATTTATTTCCTTCTATCATGATAAATGTTTATTATTCATGCTAGAATTGTATTAACCGGAAACATATTACATGTGTGAATACATAGACAAACATAATGTCACTAGTATGCCTCTACTTGACTAGCTCGTTAATCAAAGATGGTTAAGTTTCCTAACCATAGACATGAGTTGTTATTTGATTAATGGGATCACATCATTAGGATAATGATGTGATTGACTTGACCCATTCCGTTAGCTTAGCACTTGATTGTTTAATATGTTGCTATTGCTTTCTTCATGACTTATACAAAGTTCCTATAACTATGAGATTATGCAACCCCCGTTTACCGGAGGAACACTTTGTGTGCTACCAAACGTCACAACATAACTGGGTGATTATAAAGGAGCTCTACAGGTGTCTCCAAAGGTACATGTTGAGTTGGCGTATTTCGAGATTAGGTTTTGTTACTCCGATTGTCGGAGAGGTATCTCTGGGCCCTCTCGGTAATGCACATCACTATAAGCCTTTCAAGCAATGTAGCTAATGAGTTAGTTACGGAATGATGCATTACGTAACGAGTAAACAGACTTGCCGGTAACGAGATTGAACTAGGTATTGGATACCACCGATCCAATCTCGAGCAAGTAACATACCGATGACAAAGGGAACAACGTATGTTGTTATGCGGTTTGACCGATAAATATCTTCGTAGAATATGTAGGATCCAATATGAGCATCCAGGTTCCGCTATTGGTAATTGACCAGAAACTGTTTTAGGTCATGTCTACATAGTTCTCGAACCCGTAGGGTCCGCACGCTTAACGTTACGATGACAGTTATATTATGAGTTTATAGTTTTTGATGTACCGAAGGTTGTTCGGAGTCCCGGATGTGATCACGGACATGACGAGGAGTCTCGAAATGGTCGAGACATAAAGATTGATATATTGGAAGCCTATATTTGGATATCGGAATC
>NC_057801.1:464458867-464473357 GCF_018294505.1 Triticum aestivum
TCAGGGCAGGCCGTGCACCCCCCTCCTCCCTAGTCTGAATAGGACAAGGAAGGGGGGGGGCGCACCCCTTTCCTCTTTTCCCCTTCCCCCTTCCTTCTCCAACAAGGCAAGAGGGGGGAGTCCTACTCCCGGTGGGAGTAGGACTCCTCGAGGCGCACCCCTAGGGGCCGGCCGCACCTCCCCCCTCCCTCCTTTATATACGGGGGTAGGGGGCACCTCATGACACACAAGTTGATCTTCGTGATCGTTCCTTAGCCATGTGCGGTGCCCCCCTCCACCATATTCCACCTCGGTCATATCGTAGCGGTGCTTAGTCAAAGCCCTGCGTCGGTAGAACATCATCACCATCACCACGCCGTCATGCTGACGGAACTCTTCCCCGACACCCTGCTGGATCAGAGTCCGGGGATCGTCATCGAGCTGGACGTGTGCTGAACTCGGAGGTGCCGTACGTTCGGTACTTGGATCGGTCGGATCGTGAAGACGTGCGACTACATCAACCGCGTTGTTATAACGCTTCCGCTTTCGGTCTACGAGGGTACATGGACAACACTCTCCCCTCTCGTTGCTATGCATCACCATGATCTTGCGTGTGCGTAGGATTTTTTTTGAAATTACTACGTTCCCAACACCAATATCTCATCGGCATAGTCACAACTATGACCTTCCATCTTACAGATGGTTTCTTCATGAGCCTCGATCATGTCATTGGCTTCACCAAGTTGTTCCAAGAGAGCAACAAAGTGCTTCTTGGATTTGCCCTTGAGCTTACTCATAAAAGACTCAAATTCATTCACTTCCTCATTAGACCCCTCACTTTCATCAATGCCATCCGTCAAGGAGGGATTAGTAATGATGGTGGTTTTGATGTTGGGGGTTACCTTGTTGGTGGCTTTAGCCATGAGACACTTGGCGGTGATGTTCTCATTGGGTGAGTCGAAGAGGGACACCCGTGGAGTTGTGGCAATGGCAACGGAAGCCATGGCGATGGCTTCACTATCATCATCATCATCGTCATCCTCATGGTATTCTTCTTGAACCACCAACCCTCGAGTAGGAGTCTTTTTGGTGAAGTTGTTCTTGTTGGGGAAGGACTTGGCTTTGTCTTTTCGGATGAGCTTGCCACCATTGTCTTCCCGCTTCTCGTAAGGGCAATCCACAACAAAATGGCTCACATTGCCACAATTGTAACATGTTATCACACGTTGCTTGCCCTTGAACCCACTTGAGTTGTTCTTGTTGAAGTTGGGCCTTGTGTTCTTCTTGCTCCAAAATTGCCTTGAAGCAAGAGCCATGTGCTCATGATAATCATATTTTGTATCTTCGGGGTTGCTCTCCTCATCTTCCTCTTCTTCCACAATAACCTTGGCCTTCAAGGCAAGGTTGGGCTTCTTTGCCCTTTGAGAGCGCAACACCGCGTTGTCGGTGGTCTTGTCCAAGATCGTCATTGCCACGAACTCATCCAACACTTCATTTGAGGTCAAGGAGTGGAAGTCCGGTCTTTGACGGATGACGGAGGACAAGGCCTTGTGGTAGGGTATCATTGCTTTGAGGAACTTGCGCTTGATCCAATTGTCATCCGTGTCCTTGCTCCCATGATCTCGGAGTGAGACCGCAAGTTTGGTTACTCTCCGAAAGAGCTCACGAGGTTCTTCATCTTCTTTCATTGCAAACTCATCGGCTTCATCTTGCACCACTTCATAGTTGGAGCGTTGAATGCTTGCACATCCCTTATAGAGGGAAACAACACAATGCCATGCATCTTTGGCCATGGCGAAGGGTCGAAGATGAGGGAGATCTTTGGGTAGAACTGCATCTTGAATGATGAAGAGAGCATTCTCATTGAATTGATTATCCACGGCTTCTCTAGGGGTGATGTTGCTTCGGTCATGTGGATGAAAACCTTCTTCAGTGATTCTCCAAAGATTAGCATTCACATGATTTAAATGATGTTTGAAGCGATAAACCCAAGAATCAAAGTCCTCATTTTTCACAATCTTAGGAGGAGGGCCGGCATGATTTAAATGAGTGGAAGGAATCGGTCCTCCATAAATTGGAGGTTCCACATGGGCAAAGATGTTGATGCCATTTCTACCACTAGTAGAAGGACCCTTTTCACTAGTAGCTTCCCCCTTGTCGGAGTTAGCATCCGTCACCTTCTTAGTGGGATCACCCACTTTCAACGGCAAGGTAGATAGTTTAAGTCCTTCTAAGAATTTATTAAACATGCTTTCAACCTTGGTTGTCATGGAGGTTTTCAATGTGTCCAAAGCCACATTGAATTCCTCACGAGAAACCGCAGTTCCCCCATCGGCCGTAGACGAGCTCAGATTTACACCGGAGTGCTCCTCCACACCGTCTACGGTGTCAACCATACTCTTCAGACGACAAAGTCCTTAAAGAGACGAGGCTCTGATACCAATTGAAAGGATCGATATAGTTGACTATAGGGGGGAATAGGCAACTAACAATTTTTAGCTTTTCTTTACCAAATTAAACTTTGCATCAAAGTAGGCTGTCTAGATATGCAACTAGGTGAGCAACCTATATGATGCAACAACAACAAGCACATAAGCAAGCAGGGGATACAACACAAATAAGCTTGCACAAGTAAAGGCACGAGATAACCATGAGTGGAGCCGGTGAAGACGAGGATGTGTTACCGAAGTTCCTTCCTTTTAAGGGGAAGTACGTCTCTGTTAGAGAGGTGTGGAGGCACAATGATCCCGAAGAATCCACTAGGGCCACTATATTCTCCTTACGCCCTCACACAATGCGAGATGTCGTGATTCCACTATTGGTGCCCTTGAAGGCGGCGACCGAACCTTCACAAACAAGGTTGGGGTAATCTCCACAACTTAATTGGAGGCTCCCAACGACACCATGAAGCTTCACCACAATGGACTATGGCTCCGCGGTGACCTCAACCGTCTAGGGTGCTCAAACACCCAAGAGTAACAAGATCCTCTAGGGATTAGTGGGGGAATCAAATTTCTCTTGGTGGAAGTGTAGATCTAGGCCTTCTCAACAAATCCCGAGCAAATCAACAAGTTTGATTGGCTAGGGAGAGAGATCGGGCGAAAATGGAGCTTGGAGCAACAATGGAGCTTTGGGGGAAGAGGTAGGTCAACTTTGGAGAAGAAGACCCCCTTTTATAGAGGGGGGAACAATCCAACAATTACCCCCCAGAACAGCCCCGCAGAGGGCGGTACTACCGCTAGCCCCAGCGGTACTACCGCTCCCCCTCGCAGTACTGTCGTGCAGCCAGGGAGGGCAAGCAGATGGGCAGAGGATGGACCCAGTGCGGTACTGCCGCGGTGGTAGGGCGGTACTACCGCTCTCGAGCTGTACTACCGCTTCTACTGCCGCTGCTTAGTGCCGCACAACCTGACACGAGGGGCGACCCCCTCGAGTCGACACGGTAGGAGCCCGGTACCACAGCGGTACTGCGGCTGAGGACCCACAGGCGGTACTACCGCTGAGAGCGGTACTGCTGCCTGTGGCTCTTGAGCGGTACTACTGCTGGGCACCACGGTACTACCGCTGGGACTAAGCCACACCCATAGAAGGGGAAGAAAACCTCCATCGAAGCGGGAAGGCTCAGTGGGTGCAAAACGGATGTGTACGTGTTGATTCCACCCTAGCCTTACCAAAAGCGGATCCCCTCTTGATAGTACGGTGACTCCTACGAAACATGTCCACCAAAACATAAACGAAAGAGCTACACTGTCTTGATTAAAAATCCGAAGGGAAGGAATCATCTCGTGCCAAAGGATGAATCTCTGAAATGCTCAAAGCACACGATTAGTCCGCAAACATGTTGTCATCAATCGCCAAAACTACATCGAGAGAGATATGCCTTAACAAAGCAGCCGAGGCGGCCACGAGGTAGGAGGGCGCGCCCCCACCCTCGTGGGCCCCTCGTGGCTCCCTGACCTACCTCCTTCACCTATATATATCCACGTACCCCGAAAACATCCAGGAGCACCACGAAAAATTATTTTCGCCGCTGCAACCTTCTGTATCCGCGAGATCCTATCTTGGAGCCTTCGTCGGTGCTCCGCCGGTGGGGAATCGACCATGGAGGGCCTCTACATCATCTCCAAGGCCTCTCCGATGAGTTGTGAGTAGTTTACCACAGACCTTCGGGTCCATAGTTATTAGCTAGATGGCTTCTTCTCTCTCTTTGAATCTCAATACAAAGTTCTCCTTGATTTTCTTGGAGATCTATTCAATGTAACTCTTTTTGCGGTGTGTTTGTCGAGATCCGATGAATTGTGGGTTTATGATCAAGTTTATCTATGAGAAATAATTGAATCTCCTCTGAATTCTTTTATGTGTGATTGGTTATCTTTGCAAGTCTCTTCGAATTATCAGTTTGGTTTGGCCTACCAGATTGATCTTTCTTGCAATGGGAGAAGTGCTTAGCTTTGGGTTCAATCTTGCGGTGTCCTTTCCCAGTGACAGCAGGGGCAGCAAGGCACATATTGTATTGTTGCCATCGAGGATAAAAAGATGGGGTTTATATCATATTGCTTGAGTTTATCCTTCTACATCATGTCATCTTGCTTAATGTGTTACTCTGTTCTTATGAACTTAATACTCTAGATGTAGGCAGGAGTCGGTCGATGTGTGGAATAATAGTAGTAGATGCAGAATCGTTTCGATCTACTTGTTGCGGACGTGATGCCTATATACATGATCATGCCTAGATATTCTCATAACTATGCACTTTTCTATCAATTGCTCGACACTAATTTGTTCACCCACCGTAATGCTTATGCTATCTTGAGAGAAGCCACTAGTGAAACCTATGGCCCCGGGCTATCTTTTATCATATAAGTTTTCCATCTACTTTTATTTGCAATCTTTACTTTCCAATCTATATCATAAAAATACCAAAAATATTTATCTTATCTTATTATCTCTATCAGATCTCACTTTGCAAGTTACCGTGAAGGGATTGACAACCCCTTTATCGCGTTGGTTGCGAGGTTCTTGTTTGTTTGTGTAGGTACGAGGGACTTTTGAGGAGCCTCCTACTGGATTGATACCTTCGTTCTCAAACACCAAGGGAAATACTTACGCTACTTTGCTGCATCACCCTTTCGTCTTCAAGGGAAAACCAATGCAGTGCTCAAGAGGTAGCAAGAAGGATTTCTGGCGCCGTTGCCGGGGAGGTCTTCGCTCAAGTCAAGACATACCAAGTACCCATCACAAACTCATCTCCCTCGCATTACATTATTTTCCATTTGCCTCTCGATTTCCTCTCCCCCACTTCATCCTTGCTGTTTTATTCGCCCTCTCTTTCCCGTTCTCCTCCCTTTTTTGCTTGTCTCTTGTGTGCTCATCGTCATGGCTAGTCCTCCTATTATCGTTAGTACTCCCGATGATGAAGTTCTCAATTTTAAACAAAGGGAGGGAGAAAATTTAATGGGTGCTTGGTATAGAATTTGCAATGCTCAAAATAGATCTACTAGGAAGCAATCTACTTCCGTTCTTCTTCGCAATTTTTATATAGGCATTACTCCTTGGTATAGATGTATTCTTGATGCCATTACCGGAGGGAATTTCTTGGGTAGCCACACTTTTGATGCTTATAATGCTATGTTAGATTTGTTTGGGCCGCCACCTCTTTTGGTTAATGGAATTGTCTTAACTCTCGAACATGTAATGCAAGGGCTTGAAATTAATGAAAATAAAGTTGCCACTGTTGAGTTAATTGAAAATTTGGATAAAAATATCCACAACCAAATTACCCAATACGGATCTAGGGTTGGAGTTACTTTGAATTTTTTTTATGGAGAAAGAACCTATAGTTAACGAAAGAATAGATCTTGATTCCACAAGAATCGATAAGCTTGAGGATATTATTACAAACTTAGGGTCTTCCTTTTCATCCGTGAAAAATACTCCAACTCCTCCTACCAAAAGTGCTGAATTTATATATGTTCCTAAAAATAAGGGTGAAACTTCTAGTAAGAATGCGGATCTCAAATCAATAAGTGTTCATCCCAATTTTCTCGCTTTTATTAAGGAACCTTTTGCTACAAACGGATCTCTTGATTTCTTGCCAAGGAGTTTATTCATTAAGAAATAAATTCCTAAGGGTTATAACTGCTCTGTTGAAGAATTGAATACCAAAGATGGCAATACTTAGATCTATCCTCGCTTTTATGCCTAGCTAGGGGCGTTAAACGATAGCGCTTGTTGGGAGGCAACCCACTTTTATTTTTGTTCTTTGATTTTTGCTTCTGTTTACTAATAAATATTTCATCTAGCCTGTGTTTAGATGTGGTTTTATGTTTTAATTAGTGTTTGTGCCAAGTAGAACCTATAGGATAACCTACGGTGATAGTTAATTTGATTCTGCTGAAAAACAGAAACCTTTGCGCGCACGAGAATAATTTTAATAAATCACAGAAATGTGATTTTGCATTGATTCGTTTTGCAGTAGATCAATAGACAAATTAACCAGGACTTCCTATTTTGGTAGGATTTTTAGGGTTCCAGAAGTATTCGAAAGTTACAGATTGCTATAGACTATTCTGTTTTTGACAGATTCTGTTTTTCTTGTGTTGTTTGCTTATTTTGATGTATCTATGACTAGTATCGGGGGGGGGGGTATGAACCATAGAGAAGTTGGAATACAGTAGGTTTAACACCAATAAAAATAAAGAATGAGTTCATTACAGTACCTTATGTGGTGGTTTTTCTTTCTTGCACTAACGGAGCTCATGAGATTTCCTGTTGAGTTTTGTGTTGTGAAGTTTTCAAGTTTTGGGTAAAGATTTGATGGACTATGGAATAAGGAGTGGCAAGAACCTAAGCTTGGGGATGCCAATGACACCCCAAGATATTCAAGGACAACCAAAAGTCTAAGCTTGGGGATGCCCCGGAAGGCATCCCCTCTTTTCGGCTTCGTCTATCGGTAACCTTACTTGGAGCTATATTTTTATTCGCCACATGATATGTGTTTTGCTTGGAGCGTATTGTGTGATATGAGTCTTTGCTTTTTAGTTTACCACAATAATACTTGCTGCACACACCTTTTGGGATAGATACACTTGATCCGGAATTTATTAGAACACTCTATGTGCTTCACTTATATCTTTTGAGCTAGACAAGTTTTGCTCTAGTACTTCACTTATATCTTTTAGAGCATGGCGGTGACTTAATTTTGTAGAAATTGTTGATCTCTCATGATTCACTTATATCATTTTGAGAGTCTTTTAGAACAGCATGGTATTTGCTATGGTTATATAATTGGTCCTAGAATGATGGGCATTCAAGTTGGGTATAATAAAAACTATCATAGAAAGTGCATTAAACACTATGATCAATTTGATGCTTGATAATTGTTTTGAGATATAAAGGTGGTAATGTTAGAGTCATGCTAGTTGGGTAATTATGAAATTTAGAAATACTTGTGTTAAGGTTGGCAAGTCCCGTAGCATGCACGTATGGTAAAAGTTGTGTGACAGATTTGTTGCATGGGGTGCTCTTTTAATTGTCTTCCTTATGTGTGGAGGTCGGGATCGCGCGATGGTTAAATCCTACCAACCCTTCCCCTAGGATCATGCGTAGTAGTAATTTGCTTCAAGGGCAAGTAGACTTTTGCAATAAGTATATGAGTTCTTTATGACTAATGTGAGTCCATGGATTATACACACTCTCACCCTTCCACCATTGCTAGCCTCTATTATACCGCGCAACTTTCGCCGGTATTACACACCCACCATTTACCTTCCTCAAAACAGTCACCATACCTACCTACTATGGCATTTCCATAGCCATTCCGAGATATATTGCCATGCAACTTTCCACCGGTCCATTTATTATGACACGCCCCATCATTGTCATATTGCTCTTTGCATGATCATGTAGTTGACATTGTATTTTTTGGCAAGGCCACCTTCATAATTTCTCATACATGTCTCTCTTGATTCATTGCATATCTTGGTAAACCGCTGGAGGCATTCACATAGAGTCATATTTTGTTCTAAGTATTGAGTTGTAATTCTTGAGTTGTAAATCAATAAAAGTGTGATGATCTTCATTATTAGAGCATTGTCCCAAGTGAGGAAAGGATGATGAAGACTATGATTCCCCCACAAGTCGGGATGAGACTTCAGACTTTATAAAAAATAAAAGAGGCCAAAGAAGCCCAAATGAAAAAAACAGAAAAAAGAGGCCAAAGAAGCCCACCAAATAAAAAAATGAGAGAAAAGAGAGAAGGGGCAATGTTACTATCTTTTTGCCACACTTGTGCTTCAAATAGCACCATGATCTTCATAATAAAGAGTCTCCTATGTTGTCACTTTCATATACTAGTGGGAATTTTTCATTATAGAACTTGGCTTGTATATTAGAATGACGGGCTTCCTCAAAATGCCCTAGGTCTTCGTGAGCAAGCAAGTTGGATGCACACCCACTTAGTTTCTTTTGTTGAGCTTTCATATATTTATAGCTCTTGTGCATCTGTTGCATGGCAATCCCTACTCACTCACATTGATATCTATTAATGGGCATCTCCATAGCCCATTGATACGCCTAGTTGATGTGAGACTATCTTCTCCCTTTTTGTCTTCACAACCACCACCCTATTCCACATATAGTGCTATATCCATGGCTTGCGCTCATGTATTGCGTAAGAGTTGAAAAAGCTGAAGCGTGTTACAAAGTATGAACCAATTGCTTGGCTGAAACCGGGGTTGTGCATGATGGGAGTATTTTGTGTGATGAAAATGAAGCATGGCCTAACTATATAATTTTGTAGGGATAAGCTTTCTTTGGCTATGCTATTTTGATAAGACATGATTACTTGTTAGTATGCTTGAAGTATTACTAATTTTATATTTTATGAACTTTTATCTTGAATCAATTGGATCTGAACAATCATGCCACAATAAATAAATTTACATTGAGAGTTATGCTAGGTAGCATTCCACATCAAAAATTCTGTTTTTTATCATTTACCTACTCGAGGACGAGCAGGAATTAAGCTTGGGGATGCTTGATACGTCTCCAACGTATCTATAATTTTTTATTGTTCCATGCTATTATATTACCCATTTTGGATGATTATGGGCTTTACTCTACACTTTTATATCATTTTCGGGACTAACCTACTAACCGGAGACCTAGCCCAAATTGCTGTTTTTTTGCCTATTTCAGTGTTTCGAAGAAAAGAAATATCAAACGGAGTCCAAATGGAATAAAACCTTCGGGCGATCTTTTTGGAACAAACGCAATCCAGGAGACTTGGAGTGGACGTCAAGAAGCAGCCGAGGCGGCCACGAGGCACAAGGGCGTGCCCCCCACCCTCGTGGGCCCCTCGTGGCTCCCCTGACCTACCTCCTTCGCCTATATATATATCCACGTACCCCGAAAACATCCAGGAGCACCATGAAAAACAATTTCCGCCGCCGCAACCTTCTGTATCCGCGAGATCCTATCTTGGAGCCTTCGCCGGCGCTCCGCCGGAGGGGGAATCGACCACGGAGGGCCTCTACATCATCTCCAAGGCCTCTCCAATGAGTTGTGAGTAGTTTACCACAGACCTTCGGGTCCATAGTTATTAGCTAGATGGCTTCTTCTCTCTCTTTGAATCTCAATACAAAGTTCTCCTTGATCTTCTTGGAGATCTATTTGATGTAACTCTTTTTGCGGTGTGTTTGTCGGATCCGATGAATTGTGGGTTTATGATGAAGATTATCTATGAGAAATAATTGACTGTCGTATCTTCTGTTTTGTTGTTATTGTTTCGACACTTGTTTTGTTCTGTCGTGGTTTACAATTGCCGTCCCTGGCCTCAAAAGTGCCAGGGTCGCTGGAACTATTGCTTCTACGAGCCAACCAACTATCTTCGCCTGCACAGAAGCGGGTCATGAGTGTAGTAAGAGCTGCCATGGTCTTCAGCTTTTCCTGACCAAAGTGTCGGGCGAGCCATTCATCATGAACGCTGTGTTTGAAGGCTGCTAAGGCTTCGGCGTCTGGACAGTCCATGATTTGGTTCTTTTTAGTTAGGAACCGATTCCAAAGTTTGCGAGCTGACTCTCCGGGTTGCTGGACTATGTGACTTAGGTCATCAATATCCGGTGGCCAGACATAAGTGCCCTGAAAGTTGGCCCGGAAAGCATCTTCTAAATCTTCCCGGCTCCTAATGGAGTTCTCTGGTAGGCTATTCAACCAGTGTCATGTTGGTCCCTTCAACTTTAGAGGGAGGTATTTAATGGCATGGAGCTCATCTCCGCGAGCCATGTGAATGTGGAGAAGAAAATCTTCAATCCATACGGCAGGGTCCGTCCTTCCATTGTACTGCTCGATGTTCACGTGTTTAAACCCTTTCGGAAATTGGTGCTGCATTACTTCATCGTAAATCACATATAGGGTGTGCGGCACCTCTATACCGGGCGACATCGCGACGAAGTACGGATGACATCTGTGTTCGGTGCTGACCCCAAACTTGATGATGCTCATCGTGCCAGGTGATACGTCTCCAACGTATCTATAATTTTTTATTGTTCCATGCTATTATATTACCCGTTTTGGATATTTATGGGCTTTACTCTACACTTTTATATCATTTTTGGGACTAACCTACTAACCGGAGGCCTAGCCCGAATTGCTGTTTTCTTGCCTATTTTGGTGTTTCGAAGAAAAGGAATATCAAACGGAGTCCCAACGGAAGCAGCTGAGGCGGCCACGAGGCAGGAGGGCGCGCCCCCACCCTCTTGGGCCCCTCGTGGCTCCCCTGACCTACCTCCTTCGCCTATATATATCCACGTACCCCGAAAACATCTAGGAGCACCACGAAAAACTATTTCCGCCACCGCAACCTTCTGTATCCGCGAGATGCTATCTTGGAGCCTTCGTCGGCGCTCCGCCGGAGGGGGAATCAACCACGGAGGGCCTCTACATCATCTCCAAGGCCTCTCCGATGAGTTGTGAGTAGTTTACCACAGACCTTCGGGTCCATAGTTATTAGCTAGATGGCTTCTTCTCTCTCTTTGAATCTCAATACAAAGTTCTCCTTGATCTTTTTGGAGATCTTTTCGATGTAACTCCTTTTGCGGTGTGTTTGTCGAGATCCGATGAATTGTGGGTTTATGATCAAGTTTATCTATGAGAAATAATTGAATCTCCTCTTAATTCTTTTATGTGTGATTGGTTATCTTTGCAAGTCTCTTCTAATTATCAGTTTGGTTTGGCCTACCAGATTGATCTTTCTTGCAATGGAGAAGTGCTTAGCTTTGGGTTCAATCTTGCGGTATCCTTTCCCAATGACAGCAGGGGCAGCAAGGCACGTATTTTATTGTTGCCATCGAGGATAAAAAGATGGGGTTTATATCATATTGCTTGAGTTTATCCTTCTACATCATGTCATCTTGCTTAATGTGTTACTCTGTTCTTATGAACTTAATACTCTAGATGCAGGCAGGAGTCAGTCGATGTGTGGAGTAATAGTAGTAGATGCAGAATCGTTTCGATCTAATTGTTGCAGACGTGATGCCTATATACATTATCATGCCTAGATATTCTCATAACTATGCACTTTTCTATCAATTGCTCGACATTAGTTTGTTCACCCACCGTAATACTCATGCTATCTTGAGAGAAGCCACTAGTGAAACCTATGGCCCCGGGTCTATCTTTTATCATATAAGTTTTCCATCTACTTTTATTTGCAATCTTTACTTTCCAATCTATATCATAAAAATACCAAAAATATTTATCTTATCTTATTATCTCTATCAGATCTCACTTTGCAAGTTACCGTGAAGGGATTGACAACCCCTTTATCGCGTTGGTTGCGAGGTTCTTGTTTGTTTGTGTAGGTACGAGGGACTTTTGAGGAGCCTCCTACTGGATTGATACCTTGGTTCTCAAAAACTGAGGGAAATACTTATGCTACTTTCCTGCATCACTTTTTCCTCTTCAAGGGAAAACCAACGCAGTGCTCAAGAGGTAGCACTAGGCTTGATGGCCGTCATCTCGTGCTAGGGCACGTCCTCTGGATCCATAGAGTGATCCAGTCTTGCCGGATTTATTGGCAGGTCCTGACATAAATCGTATGTGTAGCCCGGAGCCGTTGTCTCCTTGCCTCTACGGCGAGGGGGGTGGGCTGATGTTCGGCGTGATGAGTCATTTTGTCCCGTCCACATGGTGGTCGATCTGGTTGATCAGAATAATTGTATTTTGACGGTATTGGCTCAAGGGCTTCGTCATCGAATTGTAGCAGCAACCTGTGTTTGGGGTAACTCTTTACTGGTCGCTCGAGGACGTATTCTTTGGCGGCTAGGACCTTCGTCCATCTGTCGTTGAGTGTATCCTGTTCGGCTTGAAGCTGTTGTTGTTTCTTTTTCAGGCTCCGCGCGGTGGCAATGAGCTATCGCTTGAAGTGCTCTTGTTAGAGGGGTTCCTCTGGGACGATAAAATCTTCGTCACCAAGGCTAACATCCTCTTCGGAGGCAGGTAAGTAGTTACTATCTTCTAAATCTTCGTGGTCAGCATGTTTGGGGTTGTATTGGCCCTCTTCCCTTTCATCCTGTTCGGACGCGGGTTCGATGGGGTCCTCGGCGTTGTCCGGATTGTCATTATCTCCGGTACCGGCATTACTTTCCTTTGCCCGACGCGATCGTGAGCGGCGCCGTTAACGCTGGCGCTTTGGTGGTTCCTCGATGGGCTTGACCTTGTCTGGATCTTGAGTGCCATCGTCGTCCTTCTTCTCAGGTGTATCCACCATGTATACATTGTAGGTAGAAGTGGTCGTCCAACGCCCCGTGATGGGCGGGTTTTGACCTGGTTCGGTGTCGACATCATTGTCCATGTCGTCGATGTCTTCGGAGGCGTAGTCTAGCATGTCGATTAAATCCTTGACAGTGGCTATTAAGTGGGTGGTGGGTGGGGCGTAAAATTCCCTACTCTCAGCCCCCCGTCTGAGCTGGAGGTAGTTCGGAGGAGACACTTCCGTGATGGCAAGAGTTTATATTAAGTCCAGTGTTTTGTTTAAGAGCGAAAGCTGGATAGGATTCTGCAGATTTGCGGAGCCAGGCTTGGTGATAATCACCTGATCGAGCCCGATGAACGCAGACCTTGATAGTTCGGAGTTGACGTCCAGAGGCGAGTCCAGCTTCCCGATAACGGGGACAGTCCCATTTGACTTTGGGTTCGCAGACGACTTTGTCGCATCTGGGTTTCCGATTGGGAGCTCCGTGACAGGAGAGAGTCCGGCGGCGTTAATCCTCCCGTCTTTGGACGATGTGGTCTGCCCGGGATCTAAGGCCGAGGCAGGTATGAGCATCGACCTCTGGACGGGGTCTGATAGTGGATCTGAAGGACCTTCTTCATAAGGGTGGAGAGCGGCGGCCGAGGCCGCGAACCCCTCGAAGATCAGGTCTCCTCGGATATCAGCAGTGTAGTCCAGGCTTCCAAACCTGATCTGGGGACCAGCGGCCTAGATGTCGACCTGCTCAAGGTGGTCGGTCGAGTCGGCACGTAGCATGAATCCGTCAAACACAAAGAGCTGACCAGGGAGAAAGGTCTCCTCGGACACAGCATCGTCGTTGATGACGAGGCAAGACATTGATTCTTCTATTGACAACACAATGGTGCTCTCAATGAAAGCACCAAATGTCGGTGTCAAAACCGGCAGATCTGGGATAGGGGGGCCAAGTCGTGCGTCTGAGGATCAATGGTAACAAGGGACAATGGGACACAATGTTTACCCAGGTTCGGGCCCTCTTAAAGGAGGTAAAACCATACGTCCTTCTTGATTGTATTCGATGAGTATAGGGGTTACAAGAGTTGATCTACCTCAAGATTGTAATGGCTAAACCCTAGCTTTCTAGTCTATGATTATTCTCCTTGCCTCTGCGGACTAAACCCTCCGATTTATATAGACACCGGAGGGACCTAGGGTTGTACAAGGTCGGCTTACAAGGAAGGGAAATAGAATATCCGGACATCAATCTTGCCGTCCACGCCTCTAGGAGTCCTACCCGGACACGATGGATGGTCTTCTTCTTTATCTTCACGACACATCAGTCCGGCCCATATCGAATAGACCGGACACCCGAGGACCCCCTAATCCAGGACTCCCTCAGTCGCGACGAGGGCGGCGGCGTCGTGCTCTCCGACAGCGATGAGCCGTTCTGCGGCGGCGATCTAGGGCAGGACTGCAGCCACGCCGCCACGAATGACGAGCCGCCGAGTGACGCTGACGACGACGACACTGGCAACAACCACACCGTCTTATACAACCTCCTCGACATGAATTAGGCGTAGTTTTTATGTTTTTATCTATGTTTTTTTTAAATTCATCAAAATATCAATGAAATTGCCTATATTTCGTACAAATTGACCGAATTTCGTTGAGTTTGGGCGTTTTAAATTTTTTTTTGCCTTGTGCCATTGCGATCGCGGCTAGGAATCGGTGCCCCCACGCTAAAGTTTTTACCGGCGATGCCCCCAAAGGCGCTATTTCCC
>NC_057801.1:464473596-464485113 GCF_018294505.1 Triticum aestivum
GGCGAACGACTGGAGATGCTCTTATACTAAAAGAAAAAGACAAGTTGGTGTGAGGAGATATTTGTTCTCAAAAAATAAAATCAAATGAAAACCAGCCAGCATTTATCCTTTTGTACTACACAATGCACTGCAGTAGCCATACGGACACTCGCAATCACACATTGGTACTCACTGCATGGATGAGTAAAATCTGTTTAAAACCTTGACTTTGTTGAGGTGGTCCGAATCTATCCCTGAAATCTACACCTTGAACTTACTAAACCCGGTCATTCCCGGTGGTTGGGTGTCAAAATCTTGTTTCAGTTTCATGGTCGTTGGTTTGCGGTACTGGATCGTAGTATTGCTGACGTGGCCTGGAGCAAGTTCCTTGGGTACTAATCAAGGGATAACGAAACGGTTTTGCTAAATCTCAGTTGACTGAGATTTAATCAAGTCTCAGTCTATGCTAAATTTGTGAGATATTACGTTTAGATCGATACAAATTTTGTTTTCAGTTTTTCTTTTTTCTTTTTTACGTGTTATATCAATTGAGTGAGACTTGATTAAATCTCAGTCGACTGAGACCTAACCACACCCATAAAGAAAACGGTGGAGGCGATAATGACCAATGAGGGAGCTTGGCTAGCTAAAGCTACAGAGCATGCGCATGCGGTGCACACTGAGGGTATGTTAGACCGGTTGGTGCTCTCGGCTCATCGTGGGGCGGCGGCTTGGCGAGGCCACCGAATTAGATTGTGCATGTTGATGCGAGGTCAAAACTCATCACCAAGATTGTAGGTGTAGCGGCAGAGGTCGTCAAGAAGATGACTTTGGGTTGATCCATGTATTTGTTTCAACAGACTCTCCTAAACTATATAACAATGATGACTATGTACATCTCTTGATATATTGATATAGAGGCCTGGGTTATCATCCTTCTTGAAAAATAATAAAAGATAAGAGTTTTTTTATGCATCGCAACATTTAACCATGGCAAAATTGTTGTTCATAACATTTGTACCATGTAAATTTGTTTGTATCTAACCAAACAATTTTTTTCTGAAATTGCCATGTCACTGTTACAAAATATTACGACCCCCGATTCATAACAAGTGTCGCTTACGGAGAGAGTATTAAGTTTGCCATATCAAAGTATAATTGTTTTTTGACATTTTGCCTACGTATGGACATCTAAAACTTGCAAATGGCCTATCAAGCCATTGGGTCGCGCTGGAGCCTGGAGGATTGATTGAGCCTCTCAGGGGGGATGATCGTCAATTGGACAATCCCACCAGAGCTGACGCCCGCACGTCAAGGAAACTTTTTTCCAAAATTGCCATGTCACTGTTACAAAATATTGTTGGGGAACGTAGTAATTTAAAAAAAAATCTTAAGCACACGCAAGATCATGGTGATGCATAGAAAAGAGAGGGGAGAGTGTTGTCCACGTACCCTCGTAGACCGAAAGCGGAAGCGTTAGCACAACGCGGTTGATGTACTCGTACGTCTTCATGATCCGACCGATCAAGTACCGAACGTACGGCACCTCCGAGTTCAGCACATGTTCAGCTCGATGACGTCCCCTGAACTCCGATCAAGCCGAGCTTTGAGGGAGAGTTCCGTCAGCACGACGGCGTGGTGACGATGATGATGTTCTACCGATGCAGGGTTTCACCTAAGCACCGCTACGATATTATCGAGGTGGATTATGGTGGAGCGGGGCACCACACACGGCTAAGAGATCCAAGGGATCAATTGTTGTGTCTAGAGGTGCCTCCCTGCCCCCGTATATAAAGGATCAAGGGGAGGGCGCGGCCGGCCAGGGGAGGGCGTGCCAGGGAGGAGTCCTACTCCCACCGGGAGTAGGACTCCCCCCCTTCCATCTTGGAGTAAGAGAGGAGAGGGAAGGAGAGAGAGGGAGAAAGGAAAGGGGGGGCACCCCCCTTCCTTGTCCAATTCGGACTTGGGGGTGAGGGGCGTGCAGCTGCCCCTTGGCCGCCTCTCCTCTTCTCCACTTAGGGCCCATGAGGCCCATTAACCCCCTGGGGGGTTCCGGTAACCCCCCGGTACTCCGGTATATGCCTGAAACCACCCGAAACTATTCCGGTGTCCGAACATAGTTATCCAATATATTGATCTTTACGTCTCGACCATTTCGAGACTCCTCGTCATGTCTGTGATCAAATCCGGGACTCGAACTACCTTCGGTACATCAAAACATATAAACTCATAATATAACTGTCATCTAACTTTAAGCGTGCGAACCCTACGGGTTCGAGAACTATGTAGACATGACCGAGACACGTCTCCGGTCAATAACCAATAGCGGAACCTGGATGCTCATATTGGCTCCTACATATTCTACGAAGATCTTTATCGGTCAAACCGCATAACAACATATGTTGTTCCCTTTGTCATCGGTATGTTACTTGCCCGAGATTCGATCTTCGGTATCTCAATACCTAGTTCAATCTCGTTACCGGCAAGTCTCTTTACTCGTTATGTAATGCATCATCCCACAACTAACTTATTAGCTACATTGCTTGCAAGGCTTATAGTGATGTACATTACCGAGAGGGCCCAGAGATACCTCTCCAACAATTGGAGTGACAAATCCTAATCTCGAAATACGCCAACTCAACATGTACCTTCGGAGACACCTATAGAGCTCCTTTATAATCACCCTGTTACGTTGTGACGTTTGGTAGCACACAAAGTGTTCCTTCGGTAAACGGGAGTTGCATAATCTCATAGATGTAGGAACATGTATAAGTCATGAAGAAAGCAATAACAACATACTAAACGATCAAGTGCTAAGCTAACGGAATGGGTCAAGTCAATCACATCATTCTCCTAATGATGTGATCCCGTTAATCAAATACAACTCATGTCTATGGTTAGGAAACACAACCATCTTTGATCAACGAGCTAGTCAAGTAGAGGCATACTAGTGACACTATGTTTGTCTATGTATTCACACATGTATTATGTTTCCGGTTAATACAATTCTAGCATGAATAATAAACATTTATCATGATATAAGGAAATAAATAATAACTTTAGTATTGCCTCTAGGGCATATTTCCTTCAGTCTCCCACTTGCACTAGAGTCAATAATCTAGATTACACAGTAATGATTCTAACACCCATGGAGCCTTGGTGTTGATCATGTTTTGCTCGTGGAAGAGGCTTAGTCAACGGGTCTACAACATTCAGATCCGCATGTATCTTGCAAATCTCTATGTCTCCCACCTGGACTTGGTCCCGGATGGAATTGAAGCGTCTCTTGATGTGCTTGGTTCTTTTGTGAAATCTGGATTCCTTTGCCAAGGCAATTGCACCAGTATTGTCACAAAAGATTTTCATTGGACCCAATGCACTAGGTATGACACCTAGATCGGATATGAACTCCTTCATCCAGACTCCTTCATTTGCTGCTTCCGAAGCAGCTATGTACTCCGCTTCACATGTAGATCCCGCCACGACGCTTTGTTTAGAACTGCACCAACTGACAGCTCCACCGTTCAATATAAACACGTATTCGGTTTGTGATTTAGAATCGTCCGGATCAGTGTCAAAGCTTGCATCGACGTAACCATTTACGACTAGGTCTTTGTCACCTCCATAAACGAGAAACATATCCTTAGTTCTTTTCAGGTATTTCAGGATATTCTTGACCGTTGTCTAGTGATCCACTCCTCGATTACTTTGGTACCTCCCTGCTAAACTTATTGCTAAGCATACATCAGGTCTGGTACACAACATTGCATACATGATAGATCCTATGGCTGGAGCATAGGGAACATCTTTCATTTTCTCTCTATCTTCTGATGTGGTCGGGCATTGAGTCTGACTCAACTTCACACCTTGTAATACAGGCAAGAACCCTTTCTTTGCTTGATCCATTTTGAACTTTTTCAAAATTTTATCAAGGTATGTGCTTTTTGAAAGTCCAATTAAGCGTCTTGATCTATCTCTATAGATCTTGATGCCCAATATATAAGCAGCTTCACCGAGGTCTTTCATTGAAAAACTTTTATTCAAGTATCCTTTTATGCTATCCAGAAATTCTGTATCATTTCCAATCAACAATATGCCGTCTACATATAATATCAGAAATGCTACAGAGCTCCCACTCACTTTCTTGTAAATACAGGCTTCTCCAAAAGTCTGCATAAAACCATATGCTTTGATCACACTATCAAAGCGTTTATTCCAACTCCGAGAGGCTTGCACCAGTCCATAAATGGATCGCTGGATCTTGCACGCTTTGTTGGCACCTTTTGGATCGACAAAACCTTCTGGTTGCATCATATACAACTCTTCTTCTAGAAATCCATTCAGGAATGCAGTTTTGACATCCATTTGTCATATTTCATAATCATAAAATGCGGCAATTGCTAACATGATTCGGACAGACTTAAGCATCGCTACGGGTGAGAAAATCTCATCGTAGTCAACCCCTACTTGTCAAAAACCTTTCGCAACAAGTCGAGATTTGTAGACAGTAATATTACCATCAGTGTCAGTCTTCTTCTTAAAGATCCATTTATTCTTGATGGCTTGCCGATCATCGGGCAAGTCAACCAAAGTCCATACTTTGTTCTCATATATGGATCCCATCTCAGATTTTATGGCCTCAAGCCATTTTGCGAAATCTGGGCTCATCATCGCTTCCTCATAGTTCGTAGGTTCATCATGGTCAAGTAACATGACCTCCAGAATAGGATTACTGCACCACTCTAGTGCGGATCTTACTCTAGTTGACCTACGAGGTTCGGTAGCAACTTGATCTGAAGTTTCTTGATCATTATCATTAGCTTCCTCACTAATTGGCGTTGTCGTCACAGGAACCGGTTTTTGTGATGAACTACTTTCCAATAAGGGAGCAGGTATAGTTACCTCATCAAGTTCTACTTTCCTCCCACTCACTTCTTTCGAGAGAAACTCCTTCCCTAGAAAGGATCCAAATTTAGCAACAAAAGTCTTGCCTTCAGATCTGTGATAGAAGGTGTACCCAATAGTCTCCTTTAGGTATCCTATGAAGACACATTTCTCCGATTTGGGTTCGAGCTTATCTGGTTGAAGTTTTTTCACATAAGCACCGCAGCCCCAAACTTTAAGAAACGACAACTTTGGTTTTTTGCCAAACCACAGTTCATAAGGCGTCATCTCAATGGATTTTGATGGTGCCCTATTTAACGTGAATGCAGCCGTCTCTAAAGCATAACCCCAAAACGATAGCGGTAAATCAGTAAGAGACATCATAGATCGCACCATATCTAGTAAAGTACGATTACAACGTTCGGACACACCATTACGTTGTGGTGTTCCGGGTGGCGTGAGTTGTGAAACTATTCCGCATTGTTTCAAATGTAAACCAAACTCGTAACTCAAATATTCTCCTCCACGATCAGATCATAGAAACTTTATTTTCTTGTTACGATGATTTTCCACTTCACTCTGAAATTCTTTGAACTTTTCAAATGTTTCAGACTTATGTTTCATTAAGTAGATATACCCATATTTTCTCAAATCATCTATGAAGGTGAGAAAATAACGATACCCGCCGCGAGCCTCAATGTTCATTGGACCACATACATCAGTATGTATGATTTCCAACAAATCTGTTGCTCGCTCCATAGTTTCGGAGAACGCGTTTTAGTCATCTTGCCCATGAGGCACGGTTCGCAAGTACCAAGTGATTCATAATCAAGTGATTCCAGAAGTCCATCAGTATGGAGTTTCTTCATGCGCTTTACACCAATATGACCCAAGCGGCAGTGCCACAAATAAGTTGCACTATCATTATCAACTCTACATCTTTTGGCTTCAACATTATGAATATGTGTATCACTACTATAGAGATTCAATAAAAATAGACCACTCTTCAAGGGTGCATGACCATAAAAGATATTACTCATATAAACAAAACAACCATTATTCTCTAATTTAAATGAATAACCATCTCGCATCAAACAAGATCCAGATATAATGTTCATGCTTAACGCTGGCCCCAAATAACAATTATTCAGGTCTAAAACTAATCCCGAAGGTAGATGTAGAGGTAGCGTGCCGACCGCGATCATATCAACTTTGGAACCATTTCCCATGCGCATTGTTACCTCATCCTTAGTCAATCTTTGCTTAATCCATAGTCCCTGTTTCGAGTTGCAAATATTAGCAACATAACCAGTATCAAATACCCAGGTGCTACTGCGAGCATTAGTAAGGTACACATCAATAACATGTATATCATATATACCTTTGTTCACCTTGCCATCCTTCTTATCCGCCAAATACTTGGGGCAGTTCCACTTCCAGTGACCAGTTTGCTTGCAGTAGAAGCACTCAGTCTCAGGCTTAGGTCCAAACTTGGATTTCTTCTCTTGATCAGCAACTTGTTTGTCGTTCTTCTTGAAGTTCCCCTTCTTCTTCCCTTTACCCTTTTTCTTAAAACTGGTGGTCTTGTTTACCATCAACACTTGATGCTCCTTTTTGATTTCTACCTCTGTAGCTTTTAGAATTGCGAAGAGCTCGGGAATAGTCTTGTTCATCCCTTGCATATTATAGTTCATCACGAAGCTGTTGTAGCTTGGTGGCAGTGATTGAAGAATTCTGTCAATGACACTATCATCAGGAAGATTAACTCCCAGTTGAATCAAGTGATTATTATACCCAGACATTTTGAGTATATGTTCACTAACAGAACTATTCTCCTCCATCTTATAGCTATAGAACTTATTGGAGACTTCATATCTCTCAATCCGGGCATTTGCTTGAAATATTAACTTCAAATCCTGGAACATCTCATATGCTCCATAACGTTCAAAACGTCATTGAAGTCCCGGTTCTAAGCCGTAAAGCATGGCACACTAAACTATAGAGTAGTCATCAACACGCGACTGCCAGGCATTCACAATGTCTGCAGTTGCTGGCGCAGGTGGTACACCTAGCGGTGCTTCCAGGACCTAACTCTTCTGTGCAGCAATGAGGATAATCCTCAAGTTACGGACCCAGTTCGTGTAATTGCTACCATCATCTTTCAACTTAGATTTCTCAAGGAATGCATTAAAATTCAACGGAACAACAGCACAAGCCATACAACAAACATAGACAAGCAAAATACTATCAGGTACTAAGTTCATGATAAATTTAAGTTCAATTAATCATATTACTTAAGAACTCCCACTTAGATAGACATCCCTCTAATCATCTAAGTGATCACGTGATCCAAATCAACTAAACCATGTCCGATCATCACGTGAGATGGAGTAGTTTTCAATGGTGAACATCACTATGTTGATCATATCTACTATATGATTCACGCTCAACCTTTCGGTCTCAGTGTTACGAGGCCATATCTGTATATGCTAGGCTCGTCAAGTTTAACCTGAGTATTCCGCGTGTGTAAATATTTTGCACCCGTTGTATTTGAACGTAGAGCCTATCACACTCGATCATCACGTGGTGTCTCAGCACGAAGAACTTTCACAACGGTGCATACTCAGGGAGAACACTTATACCTTGAAATTTAGTGAGAGATCATCTTATAATGCTACAGTCAATCAAAGCAAAATAAGATGCATAAAGGATAAACATCACATGCAATCAATATAAGTGATGTGATGTGGCCATCATCATCTTGTGCTTGTGATCTCCATCTCCGAAGCACCGTCATGATCACCATCGTCACCGGCGCGACACCTTGATCTCCATCATAGCATCGTTGTCGTTTCGCCACCTATTGCTTCTACGACTATCGTTACCGCTTAGTGATAAAGTAAAGCAATTACAGAGCGATTGCATTGCATACAATAAAGCGACAACCATATGGCTCCTGCCAGTTGCCGATAACTCGGTTACAAAACATGATCATCTCATACAATAAATATAGCATCACGCCTTGACCATATCACATCACAACATGCCCTGCAAAAACAAGTTAGACGTCCTCTACTTTGTTGTTGCAAGTTTTACGTGGCTGCTATGGAGTGAGCAAGAACCGTTCTTACCTACGCATCAAAACCACAACAATAGTTCGTCAAGTCAGTGTTGTTTTAACCTTCTCAAGGACCGTGCATAGCCACACTCGGTTCAACTAAAGTTAGAGAAACTAACACCCGCCAGCCACCTATGTGCAAAGCACGTCGGTAGAACTAGTCTCGCGTAAGCGTACGCGTAATGTTGGTCTGGGCCGCTTCATCCAACAATACCGCCGAACCAAAGTATGACATGCTGATAAGCAGTATGACTTGTATCGCCCACGACTCACTTGTGTTCTACTCGTGCATATAACATCTACGCATAAAACCTGGCTCTGATGCCACTGTTGGGGAACGTAGTAATTTCAAAAAAAATCCTACGCACATGCAAGATCGTGGTGATGCATAGCAACGAGAGGGGAGAGTGTTGTCCACGTACCCTCGTAGACCGAAAGTGGAAGCGTTAGCACAACGCGGTTGATGTAGTCGTACGTCTTCACGATCCGACCGATCAAGTACCGAACGTACGACACCTCTGAGTTCAGCATACGTTCAGCTCGATGACGTCCCTCGAAATCCGTTCCAGCCGAGCTTTGAGGGAGAGTTCTGTCAGCACGGCGGCATGGTGACGATGATGATGTTCTACCGACGCAGGGCTTCGCCTAAGCACCGCTACGATATTATCGAGGTGGATTATGGTGGAGGGGGGCACCGCACACGTCTAAGAGATCCAAGGGATTAATTGTTGTGTCTAAAGGTGCCTCCCTGCCCCCGTATATAAAGGATCAAGGGGGAGGGGGCGGCCGGCCAGGAGAGGGCGCGCCAGGGAGGGTGGGAGTAGGACTCCCCCTTCCATGTTGGAGTAGGAGAGGAGAGGGAAGGAGAGAGAGGGAGAAAGGAAAAGGGGGGGCGCCTCCCCCTTCCTTGTCCAATTCGGACTTGGGGGGAGGGGCGCGCGGATGCCCCTTGGCCACCTCTCCTCTTCTCCACTTAGGGCCCATGAGGCCCATTAACCCCCGGGGGGCTTCCGGTAACCCCCCGGTACTCCGGTATATGCCCGAAACCACCCGAAACTATTCCGGTGTCCGAACATAGTCATACAATATATCGATCTTTACGTCTCCACCATTTCGAGACTCCTCGTCATGTATGTGATCAGATCCGGGACTCCGAACTACTTTCGGTACATCAAAACATATAAACTCATAATATAACTGTCATCTAACTTTAAGCATGCGGACCCTACGGGTTCGAGAACTATGTAGACATGACCGAGACACATCTCCGGTCAATAACCAATAGCGGAACCTGGATGCTCATATTGGCTCCTACATATTCTACGAAGATCTTTATCGGTCAAACCGCATAACAACATATGTTGTTCCCTTTGTCATCGGTATGTTACTTGCCCGAGATTCGATCTTCGGTATCTCAATACCTAGTTCAATCTCGTTACCGGCAAGTCTCTTTACTCGTTATGTAATGCATCATCCCACAACTAACTTATTAGCTACATTGCTTGCAAGGCTTATAGTGATGTACATTACCGAGAAGGCCGAGAGATACCTCTCCGACAATCGGAGTGACAAATCCTAATCTCGAAATACGCCAACTCAACATGTACCTCCGGATACACCTGTAGAGCTCCTTCATAATCACCCAGTTACGTTGTGACGTTTGGTAACGCACAAAGTATTCCTCCGGTAAACGGGAGTTGCATAATCTCATAGTTGTAGGAACATGTATAAGTCATGAAGAAAGCAATAGCAACATACTAAACGATCAAGTGCTAAGCTAACGGAATGGGTCAAGTCAATCACATCATTCTCCTAATGATGTGATCCCGTTAATCAAATGACAACTCATGTCTATGGATAGGAAACACAACCATCTTTGATCAACGAGCTAGTCAAGTAGAGGCATACTAGTGACACTATGTTTGTCTATGTATTCACACATGTATTATGTTTCCGGTTAATACAATTCTAGCATGAATAATAAACATTTATCATGATATAAGGAAATAAATAATAACTTTATTATTGCCTCTAGGGCATATTTCCTTCAAATATTACTATCCCTGATTCATAAGAAGTGTCGCTTATTGGAGAGAGTATTAATTTTGCCATATCAACGTATAATTTTTTTCTACATTTTACCTAGGTACAAACATCTAAAATTTGCACATGGCCTATTAGGCCATTGGGTCGCGCTGGAGCTTTGAGGGTTGATCGAGCCTCTCAGGGGAGGTGATCGTCAGTTGGACGATCCTTCTCGAGCTGACACCCGCACGTCAAGGCAACTTTTTCCGAAATTGCCATGTCACTATTACAAAATATTACTACCCCTAATTCATAACAAGTGTCGCTTATGGGAGAGAGTATTAATTTTGCCATATCAAAACATATTTTTTTTCTACATTTTGCCTATGTACGGACATCTAATATTTTCAATTGGGTCGTGTTGGAGCCTGGAGGGTTGATCGAGCCTCTCAGTTAGACGATCCCTCCCGAGCTGACGCCCGCGCGTCAAGGTAAGTCTTTTTCCGAAATTGCCATGTCACTATTACAAAAAAATACTACCCCCGATTCATAACAAGTGCCGCTTATCGGAGAGAGTATTAATTTTGCCATATCAAAGTATATTTTTTCTACATTTTGCCTACATAGAGACATCTAAAATTTGCAAATGGCCTATCAGGCCATTGGGTCGCGCTGGAGCATGAAGGGTTGATCGGGCCTCTCAGAGGGAAGAACGTCGGTTGGACGATCCCTCCCGAGCTAACGCCCGCGCGTCAAGTCAACTTTTTTTCTAAATTGCCATGTCACTATTACAAAATATTACTACCCCGGATTCACAACAAGTGTCACTCATTGGAGAGAGTATTAATTTTGCCCTATCAAAGTATAATTATTTCTACATTTTGCCTACGTACAGACATCTAAAATTTACAACTGGCCTCTCAGGCCAATGGGTCGCGGTGGAGCCTGGAGGGTTGATCAAGACTCTCAGTTGGACGATCCCTCCTGAGCTGACGCCCGCGCGTCAAGGCGATTTTTTTTCGAAATTGTCATGTCACTATTACAAAAAATTACTACCCCGGACTCATAACAAGTGTCGCTTTTCGGAGAGAGTATTAACTTTGCCATATCAAAGTATAATTTTTTTACATTTTGCGTACGAACAGACATCTAAAATTTGCAAATGGCCTATCAAGCCATTGGGTCACGGTGGAGCCTAGAGGGTTGATCGAGCCTCTCAGGGAGGATGATCGTCACTTGGATGATCCCTCCCGAGCTGACGCCCGCGCGTCACGGCAATTTGTTTTCGAAATTGCCATGTCAGTATTACAAAATATTACTACCCCCGATTCATAACAAGTATCGCTTATTGGAGAGAGTATTATTTTTGCCATATCAAAGTATATTTTTTTCTATATTCTGCCTATGTACAGACATCTAAAATTTGCAAATGGCCTATCAAGCCATTGGGTCGCTCTGGAGCCTGGAGGATTGATCAAGCCTCTCATGGGGATGGTCGTCCATTGGACGAT
>NC_057801.1:464485543-464488163 GCF_018294505.1 Triticum aestivum
CATTCGGTCGCGCTGGAGCCTGGAGGGTTGATCGAGCCTCTCAGGGGGGATGATCGTCAATTGGATGATCCCTCCCGAGCTAACGCCCGCGCATCAAGGGAGTTTGTTTCCGATATTGCCATGTCACTATTACAAAATATTACTACCCCGATTCATAACAAGTGTCGCTTAACGGAGAGAGTATTAATTTTGCCTTGTCAAAGTATAATTTTTTTTCCTACATTTTGCCTACGTAGAGACATCTAAAACTTGCAAATGGCCTATCAGGCCATTGGGTCGCGCTGGAGCATGGAGAGTTGATCGAGCCTCTCAAGGGGGTGGTCGTCAGTTGGACTATCCCTCCCGAGCTGACGCCCGCGCGTCAAGGCAATTTTTTTTCAAAATTGCCATGTCACTATTACAAAAAGTTACTGCCCCTGATTCATAACAAGTGCCGCTTATCGGAGAGAGTATTAATTTTTCCATATCAAAGTATAATTTTTTCTACATTTTGCCTACATACAATTATCTAAAATTTGTAAATGGCCTATCGGACCATTGGGTTGCGGTGGAGACTGGAGGTTTGATCTAGCCTCTCATGGGGGGTGATTGTTAGTTGGACGATCCGTCTCGAGCTGATGCCCGCGCGTCAAGTTTATTACTACCCCCGATTTATGACAAGTGTCGATTATCGGAGAGTATTAATTTTGCCATGTCAAAGTATATATTTCTTTTCCACATTTGCCTACGTACGAACATCTAAAATTTGCAAATGGCTTATCAGGCCATTGGGTCGCGCTGGAGCCTGGAGGGTTGATCGAGCCTATTAGGGGGGATGATCGTTAGTTGGACGATCCCTCCCGAGCTCTCGCCTGCACGTCAAGGCAACTTTTTTTCTGAAATTGCCATGTCACTATTACAAAATATTACTACCCCCGAATTATAACAAGTGTCTCTTATTGGAGAAAGTATTAATTTTGCCATATCAAAATATAATTTTTTGTACATTTTGCCTATGTATAGACTTCTAAAATTTGTGAATGGCCTATTACTACTTCTTAAGCTTGCGTTGGTTTATTCCTTAAAGAGAAAAGGGTGATGCAGCAAAGTAGAGATAAGTATTTCCCTCAGTTAGAGAACCAAGGTATCAATCCAGTAGAGACATCGCACAAATCACCAAGACCTGCACAAACAATCAAACAAATTTGCACCCAACGTGATAAAGGGGTTGTCAATCCCTTCACGGTTACTTGCAAAAGTAAGGTTCGATAGAGATAGATAAACGATAAAGTAAATATTTTTGATATTTTTGGTTTATAGATCGGAAAGTAGAAGATTGCAAAACAGTAGATTGGAAACTTCTATGATGAAAAATAGACCGGGGGCCATAGGTTTCACTAGGGCTTCTCTCAAGATAGCAAATAATAAGGTGGGTGAATAAATCACTGCCGATCAATTAATAGAAAAGAGCAAGTTATGATGATATCTAAGGCAATGATCACGAATATAGACATCATGTCCGTGTCAAGTAGACCAAAACGATTGTGCATCTACTACTATTACTCCACACATCGACCGCTATTCAACATGCATCTAGAGTATTAAGTTCATAAAAAACGGAGTAACGTATTAAGTAAGATTACATGATGTAAATGAATTAACTCAATCAATATGATGAAAACCTCATCTTTTTATCCCCGATGACAACAATACAATGCGTGCCTTGTTGCCCCTACTGTCACTGGGAAAGGACACCGCAAGATTGAACCCAATGCTAAGCACTTCTCTCATTGCAAGAAAACCCAATCTAGTTGGTCAAACCAAACTGATAGTTCGAAGAGAATTACAAAGATATCAAATCATGCATATAAGAATTCAGAGAAGATTCAATTAATATTCATAGATAAGCTGATCATAAATTCATAATTCATCGAATCTCGGCAAACACACCGCAAAAAAAGTATTACATCAAATAGATCTCCAAGAACATCGAGGAGAACATGGTATTGAGAATCAAAGAGAGAGAATAAGTCATCTAGCTACTAGCTATGGACCAGTAGGTCTGTGGTAAACTACTCATGATTCATCGATGAGGGCAATAGAGTTGATGTAGAAGCCCTCCGTGATCGAATCCCCCTCCGGCAGGACACCGGAAAAGGCCCCTATATGGGATTTCACGGGTACAGAAGGTTGTGGCGGCGGAAAAGTGTTTTCATGGATGCCTCTGCTGGTTTCGGGATATATGGGAATATATAGGCGAAAGAATTAGGTTAGGAGGGTCACGGGGGGCCCACAAGGGTGGGGGGCACGCCCTACACCCCCGGGCGCGCCCTCCGTCCTTGTGGCCGCCTCGTGGCTCCTCCGACTTCATCTCCAAGTCTTTTAGTTGTCTTCTGATCCAAAAAAATCATCGCAAAGGTTTCATTCCGTTTGAACTCCGTTTGGTATTCCTTTTCTGCGTAACTCAAAAACAAAAAAAACAGGAACTAGCACTGAGCTCTAGGTTAATAGGTTAGTGCCAAAATAATATAAAATAGGATATTAATGCATATAAAACATCCAAAACAGATAATATAATAGCATGAAACAATTAAAAATTATAGATACATTGGAGATGTATCACCTATCAAGCCATTGGGTC
>NC_057801.1:464488826-464495891 GCF_018294505.1 Triticum aestivum
GCTTAGATAGACTCATTGGTCTTCTCCGGGGAGCCGGCGGCCACTTCTTTGTTTCGAAATCGACCGGCCCAAAATGCGTTTTTAGGCGACTGTCGTGCAGCTGAACTTTTTTTTTTCACAAACGATTTCCTTTGACAGTTACTAGATTAAGGCGTATGATTTCCTTGCGTTAGCCGGAAGCAAAATGCCGTGTTGCGCGTACGTGCAGTGTGAGCGGCCGGAGGTGAGCTCTGTAGGAGACTATATCCGGAGCGTATTCATGGCGCCACTCGATGGAACGACAAATGTCCAACACTCACAAGTGGCAGTACGTAGAAACCGCTCCATGTGCAGGAGCCAAGTACGCGCGCGCGTACCGGCCACCGATCTCGTAGCTCTCTGCTTTGCTGCACTTGTAAGCGAAGCTACGGAAATGAATGCTGCTGATAGCTCCTACTTACTACGTTACGTACGTACAGCACGTCCAGGCTCGACAAGAGAAAATGCACGGCGCGGAGTGATTTCTGCATGAAAAACACGGACGGTTGCTGCAGTCGCAGTTTTCCTTCCAGCGAGCATGCACATATGAAGAAAGATGCCATCCGTTGAAGAAGATACGCACGCGTACCGTGCACAGTACAGTCCCGTTCACGTGTGATTCGTTCGCCCCTCGACTCTCCTAGGGTAGACCGGGACGCGGATCCTCTGCCGTGCGGCAGGGTGCCGTTCGGCGATTGACAGGTGGGCTCGCTGTGAATCAGCCCCACATGCTAGTGTCCCTAACGGCATGTAACGTACGTCAGGGGAGCTGCTTCCGGGTAGACCGACGATGATGCCTATCGCCTGGACACTGGCTAGTGTGTGTGCACTGCAGAGACGATCCTCCGCCGGTCGTTCAGCAGGAAATGTGACCAGAAAGCAAGAGTTGCCCGGTGCGCTAGCTAGCCATAGTAGTCGATCGATCAAACCACTCGTGCATGCAAGGGGCCGGGGCCGGGGCCTCGCGATATGGGACGGACACGGACTCAACGGAGACAGTGGAGTTGTTGATACCGAAATTGTTGCAACACAGTTTCTTTTTCTGGCTAGGGCCAAGTGGCTAGACCTGAGTGTAACTTTCCCAACGGGGTTGCGAAAGGCATCTTGGACTAGCTAGTTCAGTCACATGCGCACGTACACGCACGCCATGCAATGCAGCTGAGGCTGCAGGGCAAGGCACACGAATGTACTTGGATCCCTCCCACTCGTGCAGCGGTGAAAACTTTGGGACTGGCTATATGTCAGTAAGCTGGAAAAATGTTTAGGATTAGTCAATTTTTCTCAGTCGTCGGATGGGAAATCAAGGACCGGATCACCTTCTTCTACCTCCGGCTTTCTTCTTCCTTCTCCTGCTTCCGCCCCGCTGCCGCCGGCCTAGCCGCCTGCTTGCGCCGTCCGTAGCCGGTGGCGCTCTTCCTACCGCCTCGCCGCACCGCCCTCCCTTGAACCGCCCCCACACTCGGTCTTGTCGCCCGGCCATCCCCTCTAAGCATGGCGAACATAAAAAAAAAACTCTGGCGAAGCAGCACCTCACCCGCCACCCTAAGATAGATAGGGGGGGGGGGGTCTTCTCCGGCGAATCTGCACCTGCCACCCAAAAATAGATAGTGGTGGTGTTCTTCCCTGGCGTCGGCAGCCTCGCCATCTCTTTCGTCATCTCCGGCGTTTTCTTCTTCCTTCTCAAAATTGACTGACCCGAATCAAAAAACTAGTCAACTGACATTCGAAAATCCATCTCTGCATCCGAGCTCATCTGCACCCGCGCTGACGAAAAAAATCAAAACAAATACTAGAAAAATACAAAAAATTCAAAAAAAAAAATTGCGGTAGACAATTTGATGCATGAGGCCCACTTCAATTTTTAAATCATTTAGACATCTGAGGAGCTCTCGGCAAAAAGGACAAATTGGGGTCTGCAAAAATGTTTACTGTTTATGTACTGTTTTGGTCCAATTTGTCTTTTTTGCTGAGAGCTACTCAGATGTTCAAATGATCTGAAATTTGAAGCAGGTCTCACGCATCAAATTGTCTATCGCACAAAAAAATTGGAATTTTTGATTTATTTTTTATTTTTTTATGATTTTTTCTAACCGGATGCAGATGAGTCTGGGCACCGAAACGCCCTACTCACTAACATTTAGCTATTGTGGAAAGCTTTTGTCCACCAGCATCGATCGCCGTCCAAATCCACTGTGCCCTGAGATTCGCACGTTGTAATCTGACTGGCGTACTGACGGTGGTGCCTAAGGTATATGTGTTTGATCATGTGGTAATCGGCATGGGTCACAGAGACATTTTCCACACCTTCCCTCCACCGACGATCGACACCTCGCACAAGGAACTTTCGCAGAGGAACACACGGCCTTAATTGCAGTCCCACCACGTCTCGTCTTATCAGCCACGTCCACGAGAGGCAGACATGAACTGATCGATGATGGACGAATCGAATAGTACCGAACCTAACTGCTCGATTCAATTCACTCACTCCCCCGAAAAGAAAAGGGGGGGAAAATCAACCAAGCCTGCATGGGAGGGAGGGAGGGAAACGCGCCTAATTCGCGCCAACTCCGTCCCGCCGGCCGGCGGGCGGGCCGGCACGGCCAGAAACAAAAACAAGGGGCCGAGAGCGCGAGAGGGGGTCGCTTTCGGCTGGCTTTCCCGATCCGTTAACGTTCCGAGAGCGGCACGGTGGGTCGCCATCTCCCGAACGCGGGGCAGCGCGCGCACCGGGCTGGTGGACGCCGTCGCTTTTGCACGGAGGCGACGAGCGCGGGCGCCGGGAAGAGGACAAGGCGAATCCCCTCGCCGATACGGCCGCACACGTCGCCGTAACGGCCGGGGATCATCATGCGCTCGTCCGTGCATGCGTCCCAACGTACGCGCCGCGGTGTCAGTCGGTAAGTCAGTCAGTTCCCCCGGTCGGTCGGCCTCTGGGCGTTGTCTCCGGGCCGCCCGAAACGACCCGGACTGCGACAACGGAGCGGACCCGCGTTGCCGGAAAAGGGGTTGACTTGCGGCGAGGTGCTCGCGGGCGCTGATCTCTTGGCTTGGCAAAAGGGCCGTGCCGCATTCATTACCATGGGCATGGCACCACCTTTTTTTTCCCCCTTCACTTCTTTATTTTACCATTACCATACCATGGCGACGGGATTATCTTGTTGAGTGTGGGAATAGTAGTACACTTCTGAAAGCACAGATTCATAATGCATCTCAAGTTAGCTTTCGCCCGTTTGACAAGAGGTGACGTGATAGAAGAGCTGCTTGCCAGTTTTTCAGGTAATCTGGAACTTATCGCACGGTAATTCCTCACAGACCACAAAGGCGGCAGCCAGGGCCGGTCCTGAGATTTTGATGGCCCAAGGCGAAACGACAAACTGAGGCCTCTAAATATGAGCATCAAAATAATATTTTTAAACTTCAAAAGACTTCTCCTAGCATAAACTTTGTGCAAGTTTTAAGTTTTTTTTGCTTGTACAACATTATATGCAAAATATGTAGCAGGAATAACTAACGTTTTCTATAAGAAGATAGTTTGGAAACTACCCTGCATTGATCTGTGAATCCATCTTCATTTGCTTACAACATTATCCTCTTCTTTTCTTACTTTATTATGGTCCTAATTAATCCAATAAAATTAACCACCAACTCTATAGTAAGATTTATGTATATGGCGTACTTTCACGACTCGTTGATGACTTCTCAAAAATAAACTGAATAATTTCACATCGCATGAACACACAATCACTTTCTTTCATTAGGCAATTTCATTGTCCCAAAAGGTTGAAAGCAAAAATCTACTCCCTCTGTTCTAAAATAGATGACTCAACTTTGTACTAACTTTAGTACAAAGTTAGTATAAAGTTGGATCATCTATTTTGGAACGGCGGAAGTATGAAACTTTGCTTGTCTTGAGATACCTGGATGCAACACATGCAGATGTAGTAGAGTCCCCCTACGACCATAGAGAGCCATCAAGCCATCTACTGATCCACAAGACCACATGCTCTCTCGTCAGACTCCGAGGAATGAATGTGATGCACAAGGCCAAAAACCCTTTCACCATGTCCATCCAAGGTCCAAGCTATCATCACGCCCCAGCCGTGGGCAACCACGAACACCTACTTACACGGTAATTCCTCCAGACCACAAAGGCGGCAGCCGGTCTTCCCTGAAGCAGTCCAGTTAATTGCGTTTTTTGTTTTCAGATGTAACTGCTTTCCATGCAAACATACAAGAACAGAGCAGATCAGAAAACACAAAAAAGGACTACTGATGACGGGGCAGTGGCGAATGGAGATGACCCACATTTGGATAAGAGAAATATGCGCTAGTTACATCTTGTTACTGTCTACAATGTGATGGAACATTACAAAGATCCAGTCGTGACAGGAAGCTTAATTCAGTTCATGTAAATTTTACAAGACAGCAGTACTAATGTAACCAGAGTACAAAAAGCTTGCAGTACTCAAAAGATGGGCTTTCAAGCACAAATTCTTAAAAATCAGCTCGCTACACATATAAATGAGAAAGGGACGTCATTTTTTGGCAACACATGGAACTCAAGACAAGCACTGCAAGTCTGTTTCGCGTATCTGCAATTTCATCATCAAATAGTACTATCCAGTGACAACATTCCACCTAGTGGGTAAAGTATACATGTTGGTGAAAAAATAAAAATGAACTCGAAAAAATATAACGAAAAGAATATGTCAGGTGGGGTAAGTATGCAACACAATTACTACGTACTCCCTCTGTAAAGAAATATAAGAGTGTTTAGATAGTAGTGATCTAAACACTCTTATATTTCTTTACGGAGGGAGAATAACAGTCTTGATGAGGCTTGAAGCCTCCGACTGGCACTTCATAGATGTGCCTTTCTTCTGTGGATAGAAGCTTCAAGCAGAACCTTGCTCAGGCTTTATGCTCTCTCTCGGAGGTATCTTCAGCAAATGCTTCATTGTGTCGTATGCGGTGAAACCAATAGCCACTGAGGGTACCACCTGCAAAATCGCCAGTATTTAACATGAGAAAAATTATACTCATGTGAACTGCAAATTTCCTTCATGACATGAAGGAACACTCTCCAACAGGCACGGCTTTTAGCTTAAAACATTTCATGGACAGGTACCAGAAACTGGAAAACAAAGCAAAGCATGTGATTTAATAATGTTGCTTCTGTCCAAGGATACACCAATTATATCGAGTTAAACACAAAAGAATTTGGGGATGCCATATAAGAGCCACCGGGAAGCATCTTTGTGCTAGCTGTGGGACTAATGCATGGATATGGACCTATATGTCAATGAGACATCAAGTCACAGATGCAAAAAAATAAGCTTCTGTGTAATTTAAAACACAACAGAAATGCCACATTCCAGACAAGGTTACCGAGCATCAGCCAGAGCAACGGCAACTGTTCGCTGGCAAAGGGTTCACAAGAAGGCTGTACAGATTGCTTAACGGCCTATCCGGGTTTGCAGGGATTAAGGGGGATTTAGCTCAATTTCCTACAAATCCCCTTTAATCCCAGCAGATCCCTACCAAACTGAACATGCCCCAAGGGCATTCAACAAAATTGTGAGACACTTAATTTTCTTTCTTACTATCATGTCCTGTGAATGGAAGTGCAATTCAGGCAGGCTAAAACAGCAGAACAGAGTACCTCCTAAAATATTCAGACTATCAAGGAGTTAACCTAATTGGCTGGAGCAACATAGACATCCAAGATTGTCTAGCGTGTTCAAAACTAAATGTGCACCTTTTGAAGTGCAAGTAGAAAACAAAATCGGAACTGTAAAAGAAAACTAAATGTGTAACCGTCACCAGGACTACCTTGATATAATTGAGGCTCAGACCAGCAAATAATTGTCTCCATCCCTGTGTTTGTTTGATGATCTTAAGCCCCTGGAATGTACCTGTTATTCGTGGGCCACCAGACTGATCATGCTGCAGATGACTTTGAACCTAAAAAGAGGCAAATAAAAAGTGATGAACAATTGACAGGTTTGTTAAGAACATTTAAAATGATCATCTAAAAGTACGAGGTGGTATATGGAACAAATGAAGTACCTGCATTTGTCTCCTGACTACATCTAATGGGTAGGTTAAAGTCTGTCCAAATAAACCAGCTGCAGCACCACAGGATAGTTTTAATGTGACAGAATTTTTGTAATCTTCAGGTACGTGTGCCTTCAGCCCTTCGTATATGTAGAATTTAAGACCAGCATAGGGAAGTATTCCCATTAGCGTTGGACCTGAATGCAAATAGTTCAGATTGAGGCATCAACAGTATAACAACCACAGCGAAAATAAAGGTAATAAAATTATCTAGACACAAAAGAATAAGAATATATATAGCTCACAGCAAGTATAGATGGTGTTTAAGTACTAGTGGTATAGCATGGCTGTAAGACTCTATCCATACCTACTCCACGATACAGGGCTCGCACTCCACCTTCTGAATAAACACCTCTGAAGACATCTTTTATTCCTCCATATGATGGTGGAGCAATTGGCCTTTTCAAACCATTGCTAGGTTGATCTGTGTTATTAACCTGTAAGCAATGTAAAACAAATTCAACACAACAGAATGGAAGTAAAAAGAATAGCAATTCAAACACAAGGGATCTTCCTAGAATTTGGGAACATCACTACTACTAGAACCCAGAAAAAAGAATGTGTTGAAGGAACAACATATTTGTTCACAAGAGATGACTGATGGACAGTTCAGAGTTTAGGCACCATTTTCTAGTGGTAATGTGATTTACTAGTTTACTAGTCCGTGAACTTGCACAGATAGGTGTTGTTATCTCACAGCAGCATAATACAAACACTTGAGCAGGAATACACTTTATGCAATGTACTTTACAAAAATGCTTAGGTAATCCCCTGAGCAACGTATCAGGTGTTGACCTCCTGAACCTACAAAAGTACTGCCTCAATGCTTCAAAAGAAGGTGTATAAATTTTTGTCTTAAGTCAAACGGTGCAAAGTTTGAACTTAGGTCAAACTTTGCACATTTGACTTCAAACAAAATTATTAAGCCTT
>NC_057801.1:464496073-464499739 GCF_018294505.1 Triticum aestivum
TTAGGATGCCAGATTTGCTAAAATATGGATATGGTTTTGCCATGCGTGCAGCTTATATCAGCACATTCTCTAACAGGCCAGCAACATCCTAGTCAGTTATAGCAGATAAAAAAGGTTCTTCCTTCAACATAATGAACTGATGTTTCATCAAATATTTAAGTTCTTACAAAATTAATCATCAGAGAAATATCCAAAACACTATGTAGAAAGAGGATTTTTATTTTGTTGTCATCATAGCAAAATTTGGTGACTTAAGGTACCATACGTGACAAACCTACATCCATGTCAGCGAAATCACGCCTCAAAGTTCTTCGAGGAACCAGTTCTCTATATTCAGGGGTGTATATCTGTTTGTGCAGTACGTGTGAGCGTACAAGTATGTCCAGGGAGAGGCAGGAGAGGGGGGGAGGGGACAAAGTTATAGAAGTGCCTTTCACCAATTCGTTGGGTATCAGTTTGAAGATCGTTTTTGCATACAGGAGTACACAGTAATACAACAACAACAACAACAACAACAACAACTAAAATGTGAGCACACAGTACAATACCTGGAATGCAAGCTTGGTCCTAGCCAAGTCCAAGGGATAAGTGCACAAGACTGCAGTCCCCCCTGATGCTGAGCCTGCTAAAAGATCTACCACAGGTCCTGTGCCAAGTGTAGGGCAGTTACCCAAGATCCAACACCTGTATCGCTCATACGCCATATAATGTAATGCAGCATAAGGAACAATTCTTAACACACTGGCACCATTTCCCCTGAAGTAGTACCAAGACATGGTTAGCTGAACATATTATATGCATCTTCTGTAATAATAGTATACAAGTAATGACTTGAACTGCAACATACTTGTAAAATCCCAAGACGCCATCATGTTTTCTCAGTTTATTCAAGGATTTCAGAACTCCGAGAGACCTGAACTCATTTGTTCTAGTCTGCAGAATCAGAAAGTAAGAATGTGTTAGCAATCATAATCATTTAGAAACTTATAACTTGAATGAGAACATCTAAACCTCCCAAAATAGTATCACACACAAATTAGGCATGCAAAACCAATGAAGCAGCTGGTAGCTACTGCTGCCTCTTGCATATAAAAGACCAATGGAAGCAGACACTATCAATCCTATGGAAGTGGAACTTGCTACCTGTCACATCAAGAATAGCCTTCTTTACAAAAGATGAATAAGAGGATTCACCAAATGGCACCACATGTTGCATGGAGAAGATCTCAGAATGCTGAGAAAATCTCTCATGACCATATCCCAGCGACGCAGCCCTCCAAAATCTCTCATGCTTAATGGAACAACGTTAATAGACCTAGGCATGTTTATGGCACAGAATGTAGAAGCGCGTCTAGCACAGCCTCACATCTGCAAGTCTGCAACTGCCAGGCGTGCCATGTATCGGTTTCACTGACACAGAGCTAATGTTCTATGTCAACAGAACTGATGCACAAAGGCACACTTGCGCATCAGTTTCATTGACACGGAACTCGTGTCAAGGGACGTGCAGTCACATTCAATCACAGGCTTAGGAGAAGCGTGTCCTTCTCAATATTAAGGAGCGTGTTATCACATTCACAAGGCTTCAAAATCGCCTTTCGACTAACAACAATCTTGACGTTGACATATCATGCCTAAAGCCGCACACCCACGAAAACTCAATGAACGAAATCTCTATGATCCATGTGGGCCGAGGTGCAGAACGAACCTGTAGCAATATCTTGAGGCGCTCGAGCGGCGCGATGGCAGTCTTGGAGAAAGCACCGGCGACCCCACCGGCAATCATCTCCTTGGCGAAGACGGGCATGAGGTCGAGCGCGCAGAGGTCGACCCGGGCCGCCGCCACGGCAGCCGAGCCCTGCGAGGGGGTACCCATGCCGACGGCGCGCTCCTTTCATCCAAATCAAGCACCCCCAGCGCGAAGAATATCCTCCTGGGGCGCCGGCCCGAAGGATCCCACCGGGCGGGTCACGCGCGCGGCGGTCCGGTCAGGCCAGCCCAGCCTTGCGGCCCACGACTCCCCCTCCGCCGCCGCCGGATTTGACCGAGGCGACGCCCTGCTTCCCACGGCCACGGGGGTCGATTTGCTGTTTGCTCTTGCTCCTTTTTTCGGAGATTTATTATATATAATAAAAATAAATGTTGAGGTAGGACGGGGGAAGTGGCGTGGTGGCGGTGGCCGAAGGGGCGATGAGTAATATGCGGGAGAATCTTCGCGGCCAAACCTTAAATATCAACGCCGGTTGCCAGGAAAGCAGGGCGCCCTACTACCCGTGCATGGAAATGTCTGGCGAGTCTTGTTCCGAAACGTGCAGTCCAAGGAGTCGTACACGTGAAGAGTCCAAATCGCATTTTTCCATTTTTGAGAATCCGCCCATCGTTCGGCGGAAACATATCCGATTTGTGCAACGTCAATGCAAAAAGATATTACACCGAAGGAGTATGAAGGAATCATCTGGTAATAATAATTTTTTAAAGGGGTAGTAATGAGTTTTTATCCGTTTTGGCACTAACTAGCAAAAAGTCTCGTACGTTGCAACGAAAAAAAACATAATCTTCAATGGCCATAAACATATTTTGCTACATCACCAAGATACACTATCACTCCCAATTTGGTAAAATCATGAACAATTTTGGAATCATGAAAACTTTTTAAAACTCATGAACATATTTGAAATCATGAACATCTTTCAAATTCATTTACACTTTAACAAATTTTTGAACATTTTCTAAAATAAAGAACATTTTGTACTATTTGCAAATATCTTTTAAACATTTTTCTTGAATTGGCAAACATTTCTAGAATCGACGAACTTTTTTTGGAAATGGATGAAACAAATTTTGAAATTCACAAACATTTTTTTAATTAACTAACATTTTTTGAAATGCATGAACATTTCCGGAACATTTGTTTTTAAAATTTTGAACTTTTTTGAATAAGTAAACATTTTTTCACAAAATCATGAATATTTTTTGAATACACAAACATTTTATGATTTATTAAATAATTTATTTCAAAATACACATTTTTTTTAAAATGAAACTTTTTGAAAGTCCCGAATTATTTAAAGTAAAAAAACAGAAAAGAAAAATAAAAAAATTGAAACTGAAATTTAGAAAAAAGGCCGCCCGGACATGGGCCGGCACAAAAGGGTCGGGCTAGGCGGGGGATTACCCTGCGTAGAACATCTTTTATCACTTATAGGTGGCATCAGTGGGTAATATTTTGCAACACTAGGGGCAATTTCCGTGACGTACCGCCAGAATTAATTACTCCTCTATTACTAAATTCGAATAGCAAACACGCCCCTGCGTTGCAACGAGAGAAAAAAAACAACACACTTCTACTCTCTAGCCCAACAAATATGGCTCAAAACCCTCGAACATGCCATTCTACCCGTGTCGTTGCTTATCCTTCTTTTCACCCTCGGTGATGACAGTGATCACGATGTCCATATGATCCTAATGCGTTTGAGCGTGACAAATCTCAAGGCGATGAGCCGAGCCACCACACGACATACCTGCCATTCTATTGCTCCAAGCAATGGAATGTTTAAAATGTTAAAACTAATCTTGTTGAGCTGGATGTGAAGTTTTTGTCTGCGAACTACCGTGTAGTCTGGGTGGCGCGGCCATCGTTGCCGTTGAGCCAAGCTCATGTAAACT